>NC_089980.1:105515774-105818804 GCF_036417845.1 Apteryx mantelli
TCAAAAACTCTTCTGCCTTTTTGATGTTTACTCTCACCAAATTTTTATAGAACAAGCATATCCCTGTTCAACCTTCATTTTTACAGGCCGAACAAATCAGGCAATAAATCATCCTTCAAGGTCTCTATTCCCACAATCAGCCAGCATTCATTTTCTTGAATGTGAGTGACCGGTATTCCAGATGAGTTGTCAACTGAGACTCATACGACAATGTTAACATTTCCTTAGCTCTCAGGGAAATACTTTGCCTGATTCATCTAGGATAGTATTTGCTTTTTTCATGGCCAGATCTTACTGCTAGCTTATATTCATCCGGAGATTTTTATTATACCCATGTTTCCCTCTGATCCTTCTAGATGACAGGCTCCCAGATTACACCTGGAAATCCTCATTAGTCATTCTGAAAGGAATGATCTTGCAATGTATATCACTACATTTTATCCTAGTTCTATTATTCTGGCTGTCAGATTCATCAACCCTTCCTTTACATCTCCTGGAATTGATATACTTTCCAACTCAGTGTCAGTAGCATATTCTAGCAGCATACCTACTGCCTCTCATTAAAATACTAACAAGATCTGCCTACAATTTTTGTCTTGGGAACTCAACCAGTAAGCATTATCTGGCTGTTGTTTTATTAAAACCAGCTTCTGCCTCCCTCTTAACCAGTGTCTTCCATGACATACAGCTTTCCTTAGTAATGTGCATATTCTCCATCCAATCTAATAATAATATATGATTTATTGAAGTCCAGGTAAAGTGTATCTATTGTACTTTGTCTACCAAACAGATTTCTTATAAAATAAATGTAATTTTTTAATAAGCACAATTTCTTTCACTACAGTGATGAAAAAGTTAACTCAGACGTTGTGAGGTAAAAGAAGCAGATTCTAAGAAATGTATTCGGGTCATTTTTTATAGTTGAGACTTGATCAATCAAAAAGAAATGTGAAAAAAAAAAGAAGACTGACCACTAAAAGAAAAGGTCATTGTGACCCTTCTAAAAAAGTAACAAAATTATTTCCCTGAGCTGATGAAAAGAAGAAATGGCTTTCTGGAGGAAGACAACAAACAAACTACTCCTCTTTTTCCCCAAAGCCCCCATCCTCAGGCATGTTTTATTTCTGATATATCATCTGCCTTATCTTTCCCTACTAATATCTAAACTTGTATGAAATCTCTTGTTATCTTATAAAATTACTACAAGGATGGACAGAAAATTATCCTTGCTGACATGACCAAACATCGCAAAAATGAAAGACTGGGTTTTTTCCTTTCGGCATATACTCTGAAATGATGTTGCTCTGAGGTGGGAAGACTGCTATGCTCTGCTTAATTTTCATGTTTCTGAGACAGTGTTATTTTTATCACAGCATAATGCTGCTTGTTAACAGACAGTAAGTAGTCTGTTAGTGAGCCACCATATTCTGTATCGCTAGAGTATGCTTTCTTTGTGTAATGGATGGGGCTGTCTTTCCTAAATGTTGCCTAAACTACAATCATCCAACAAAGTCACGGGACAAGGAATTCTTAAGATTGTTCTCAAAAAGTGAAATGTGAGAGAGTCAACCAGACTAAGCAGAAGTTTTCTTAAAGCTATAATGAGCACACAAAAATATCACTGCTACAATCTACTGTACTGTAGAGAACCTGATTATTAGGACTTGACTGCTTGCTGACAATTTCCTCATTCAGATGATAGTTTCTTTTCCAAAATTGGGAATCTTGATTTAATTCAAGAGAATACACAGAAAGCCACTTCCAAGGGGGAAAATTTCAGGAAATTACAGAAAATATACTCTGTAGCAGCAAATTGCATGGGAGGGTATGTGCAGTTATAACAGAAAAATAGCTGTAAGTCTCTCAAGTGGTTTTGCTCAGTTTGCTAGTTACTTTCTGAGTGCAGCAATCAGACACCCTTCAAAGTCTGTCTGCATGAGCATGAACAGACCATCTCTTCGATGTTTAAATGTATTTTGCATGTATCCAGTTCACATGTGTACACACAGGTGAATAGTGTTTTACCATCTGTTTTCAGTTTGTGAAAATACTTGATTTCAGCTCCACCTTGTAGTAAAAAACCTCTGTCTGAAACATTTATGACTATGGCTTGATTTCTGGTTGCTGAAGTTAAACTTTACAAAGAGGAGACAGGCAGTTAATAACTTTGATACTTATGTAGCAATAGCTCATCATGGTTCATACCATATACATGGCAAGGTATTTCCATTTGGAAAAAACACTCAGTATCAATTCAACACAAGACTGGAGAGGATGACTGGGTTGTTGCGTACAGTCTCCTGACTTTGCATATCCTGTATCATTCAAACCCTTTCACAATGGCCATCTTAAAACCAGTTTAGGTACCTACCTCAACTATTCTCATGTAAAGGCTGTTTGAAAATCTCACTCCTTTAATGGTTAAGAACATACTTGTGGTATCTAGCTTATATGGGCTCTGTTCTTGTGTTACAGTCAAAATGCCTCTTCTCCCTATCTAGTTCCTTGGAGGAAGGAGTAATCCCTTGTAGACTCCCCTCTCTTGTCCCTTGTCCCAGTATAGAGCAAAATCAGATATCATTTGTTAGACTAACCAAATATTAACAGTTTCCTCTCATATGAGAAGCTTCCCATTCTTCTAACCTCCGTATTCTCCTTCCCTGCATCTCTGTCACTTTCACCTGTTTGTCACCGGAGTCATGGGACCAGGACACAATATTACAGGCAAAGTCTCACCACAGCGTCTTGTGTGAAATCATTAATGCTTCTCAAGCAGTGCAAGTGGAAAACTAGCCAGAATACTGATGTTAACGGTGTTCAGCACCTTGGAAAATAAAATCAATCTCAAAGGGCTCATATTTTGAAGAAACAGAGTCCATGTCTCAGAAAGCTCACCAGTCACATCTCTGGTGGTTTTATGCATATTTCTCTCAGAACTGGCATTTTCAGTCTTTCTATCTGTACTGGTTATCATGTTCTGGATGTCTTAATTAAGCAAACACTCCCAAATTGTTTTGTAATTCCTTTTAAATTCCTTTCTCACTGTTTTTGACTGAAAGTTGGCCTCCATTACAAGTGACTGAAGAATGAAAATCCTCTAAGTCCCTCAACAGAACAAAAAACACAGCCAGCCAGCCTTCCAATTTGCCTTAAAGAGAAAAATCTCTCTTCCTTCCTCAGTAGGCAATTGTATCAGGCTGAATACGTCATAGAAATGTGACACTATGTTAATCTAGGGTAGCAAGATAGGCAGTTACAATGGCAGAATGTTTGCAAAACGCTTTAAGCACTTAAAAAGGAAAAAATGTGCTCTTCTGAACCCCTCTCCGCTGACCAGTGGTTAGCAAGCAAAATGGAGAAATCCATACCTCTGCGTGTACCTGGAGAATTTAGAGGCACTTGGGATGGGAATACTTCTGTTTATGTGAGATTGAGTTTTTCCCTTCCTCCAGAACAGTTTTCACTGGTGATCCTCCTACCAGTAGGGCCATCTGCCCTGCATTATTACGTCTTCATTTATGGTATAAATTCTTTAATACTCATCTGTGAGATTCTTCCAAAAGTGGTAGTTTCTATCTATTGCAAAACACACCGAGAACCCCAAACCAAAATGCAGTACAATCAATATGGCCCTAAGTCACTGTTTGGCAAGAAAGCTATAATATAAGAATATCCATAGGGAAAGAGACAACTGCATCACAAATCAAGACAACAGATTATAACATCCTATTTTTAATTTCTTAATGCACTGTGAATTCTATCCGTAATTAGTCAATTTAAATAGAATTATAATTTAGTTGCTGTAATTATTTGAAAAATCTGCAGTTAAAGGGTTATAAAAATTCAACAGGCAAAGACAAGAAAGCCGGGTAAGTTGTATTATAAATGAAATACTACAAAATACACCAGGACCTGTTTTCTTTTTTTTTATGGTCTTATTTATTTTTTTTTTAGCTGTGATAGCACAAGCAGAGCTGGATTTTCACTAGGAATACTGCCAGCAGATTGCAAGCTTTTTTCAACAAACTAAAAAATCTACCCTACTTGTGGGCACAATGAGCAAACCATATGAAGCAAAAATTTCATTGTTTTAATGTACCATTACAAAAAGCATTATGAAATCTTAAATATAATTGAAAGGAAGGTGCAATAGAAATATATACTTTTCTTTGTAGATTTATGGAAAATTGAAAAAAGATCTTTTCACCAACAATCCTATAAGGCACAAACTCAGAAAGAAATGTTTTCCAACAGCACTGAACAAGAAGGAGTACTTGCATAAAATAAGGTGATCATGGATTCCTTCTAAATCTAACATGCAAGTGTATCTGCCACATTTACGCACAGAGGTTCATGTATGTATATCTACATTCATACATGCATGCACAGGCTCACACACACACACACACACACACACACACGCTTCTCTTTCCATTTAAAGAAAAAAGATTATCTCTGAGCAATAACTGCTACCTAGAAGCTATTTCATACAAACCATTTCTCTACTTACATAAGATTAAACATGTACAATACACTAAAAGCAAGAATTTTCTGTAAAAAGTGGCATTCAGCCCTTACTGACCATTTTTTCAAATGGAAAACAGAATGATGAAAGCTGATTTTACTAGTTTGGAAGAGATTAGTAAACTGCAATTTTCAATCTGTGTGTTCCTCCAAAACATGGAACCACATATTTTCAACAAATATCAAGCCTTTTATTTCTAGTCTTCTGTTTTAACTGAGTTCTCAGAAACAAATGTATATATAAATCATGAGCAATTTTTTCAGACATGAAAGTCTCAAAAAATATTGTTTCTTTTCAAGTTACCTGACCAATTCAGGAAAAGTAATGGAGCCTACTTATACATTTCTGCATTTTTTATACTTCTTTAAAACGCATGCTCCATGTCAACAGCATACCTTCAGTTACTGAAGATCTGTAGCAGAAGTTCATATCTGACACTGCTTTTGTGGAGGCCTGTACACTCTCATACCAGTTTTAATACTTCAGTATGTGGCTATTAGAACTGATTTTCACATCATTAATCTTAAGGGTCTAGCTTATAGTATATCAGGAAAACAGATATTTTATTGTGAATGGTGGAGACAGTATTCAGTTACCTAGGTACAACACATTAAAATAAATTAGAATTGTTTTTAGATTCCTCTTCCCCTCATGTACCCTCTAATTTCTAGCCCAGTAGCAGCTTTTTTAATCTAAGCTGTGATCTTGAGTTTGTTTCAAGTGCCATTGAAACCACTTGAAAAGAAAAAAACCCACAGAAGTAAAGATCTGTGTCTTGAACAATCTCTCACGCATTAGCCTTACACTCCAGGAGGGATGGGTAAAGAGTTTAGACAGAAGCAAAACTAAATTACTGTGGGGATATTTACCTCACAAGGACTCTCTGGCCGAAATCCTTTTTACCTTTCATCTTTGAAAGAAAGTGTTTCCCTGATTTAGGATATGAGTATTTAGTCTCCAACAATGAGTTTCCTTTGAAAAAAAATCCCTATCAAGTCTCATGTGTATATTAACCTAAAAAATGTATTAATTCAACTCACTTATTTATGACACATAATTAAATGCAAAAATATTGGGTGATAAAATATGCCACATACTATTTGCTCTCATTATACCATATTTAGTACTGTTTGCCTGAGCCAATGTAAGGCAAACTAAAAATCATTCTCAACTCTGTTTTACAATATTGAATAATACATAATCATACTTTTTGTATTTGATTTGGTGTTTACACTACATCATCACTTTAAGGTAAGAGGCTCCATTCTTTGCAGAATTCCTATATTTTGAAAATTGAACTCAGCAAAATTGGGAGAGCAATGTTATCTTTATGTGAGAAATGAGAACATCTGAACTTTAAATAGATAATGCCAAAATATGTTCAGAAGTCACAGTTTAGATTTTAAGTTAATTACTAACTTCCTTTGAGGAGTAAGACCAAAGGTTCGTGAAAGGCAAATTATCCTAAGTCTGGTAGTCTCCTATGCTTTCCTCTTAACCATATAGCCCTGATTCCTGGTCAGAGCTGGACTACTGAGTAAGATGGAGCAAAGATATGTTCTGGTACAGCCATTCCTATTTCAATGTGATTTAGGAGCTAAAAGGAATGCCAGATCAAATCATAAGAATGCTCTGTAAAACAGTTAAAATATTTTGTTCTTTATTCAGTGGAGTAAAACATCAATTTAAAATACTTAAGAACCTGTCATTGATTCTGATGCATCTGAAATAAAAACTTACTGTATATAACTTTCTATATTCTAGTTTCTACATTCAGGCAGAATGCTAATGATTCTACTGCATTTTTGAGCAACAAAATATTACTTCCGATTCTGGGCTTCAGATATGCCTACTATATTTCTCATTCAGTCCAGCTGCATGATTAAGTGCTTTTTGGCTTAAAATTCATAAGCAGTTAGTGTAGAAAAGTATTAAAATCTATTTGTTGAAGCTGACTGAACTTTACATTTTGAAAGAACCACTCCTACAGCTCATCTGGCAATAAAAGAAAAACAAGGAAAAAGGATGAGATATTTTATGATATGAATAAACAATATCATTACTTACCTTAATTTAGATTATCCTGACTATGAGAATGGAGTGCTGCAATATGATTGCATTCGATGCTAGGCTGAAGCTTTTTTTTTTTTTCACCCCTTTCTTTTAGTAAGAAAGAACCCTTAGGGTCAGATCCTGCTCCAACTCAAGATGAGAACAAAAGTCTTCACTGCAGTTCAATAGGAGCAGGACACAGACTTTAAAACATTTTTCCTTTTGTGTCTGTCTGTATGAGCTTTTTTTTCCTTCAGGCCACTGAGATGACTCTTTTAAGATTTCTGAAGTAGTAATAAGGATTTGGAACTCTTATGCTCCTAATGAAGCAACATGCTGTAGTCTAACTTATCTGAATTCACTGACCCTATTTTGCCATTGTTGTTTTTAAATAAAAATATCAGGTTTACTCAACTAAGAAATCAAAAATAGTTTCTTAAAGCATATTTTTGGTACTGCAGGTATAACATTTTATATGAATTACATAATTGACATTCATTTGCTCAGATTTCAATTCCCCTATTTGCACTCAACTATCCTGCTAAAAGAAATTTCATATAAATAAAAGACTGCTCTTAGCCAAACCATTATCCACTGTTGATACCCACATATATCTCTTTGTGTTTCTTTGCCTACCTGCAAACAAAGCTTTTAAGACATAAATACATTTTTTATTGATCAGAACCAGGAAGTTGCGATGGTACATATTGTAAAAGATGTTTGTATATGATTTCTTGTAGATGGCTAATGGTCAGACAAAATTAGTATCTCAAAAATCCTTTCAGAGCTGGAAAAGCTTCTCCTGAGAAGACTATATCCAGATACACGTAACACAGATGTCACAGATGAAATTATGATAAACTATGCTTGGTGAGTCCTGTTTCCAAACAGCATGTGCCTCACTCACCTGTTTGGCTAAGCTGAGATGTGCTTCTGCTCCTGCGAGACACTATGGCAACCACTTTGGCACTAAGGCTGGAACGTCTTTTCTTCCCACCTGTTCCAACTGTACCAACAGCGGTGTCCGACTGACTCCCGTCGTTGTGCTCCAGCTTGTACATCTCGCCACTCACACTTGTGCTCTTAGTGATTCTCCCTGACGTCCCCATCCGTCTGCCTTGCATTTTAGGAGTAAATGTACTACAGTTACAAAGCAAAAACAAACATGTTAATTTGCTTGCGTAACAGTGTTTCCAAAACCAAAAGCTTTTTATTAGTAAATTAATTTTAAGTCTTGACACATTTTCATTTATTTGATTCACATATATGTGGTTAATTTGACATTCCTCAGACCATATATTCCCACCATTGCAATTTATTCTTCATTTTTTTGAGGCGTAAAAGAAGAAAGAACACTTTCCTGAAATTTTTTCAAAGCTACCGAAACAAAGAAACATGACATTTAAAAGTCACTTGGAGCCCTCCTGTATGTATCTATTAACTATAGACAGCAATACAACAGTAATTTTACTGCCCAAGAAAATGTATATGGGTCAAGAGACCACATCTAGGTTAATACATATATCTTGTAGGTGTTATTTGTAATAGCCTTAAGCTCCAACAGATAAGAAGTTATCATCTTCTATGTCTTCATACTTCACAGAAAGAAAAGAGAAAATAACCAGTAGTATTTTCTACATTTTTGCTCTCTCACTTTTTAAAAAGTAAATGCAACAGTCCTAGTATGAAAGAAAAGTAATTTTCAGGCAAAAACAACTAATAACCCAAGCAAACTTCCATTGACTGACAGGGAGACAAACTGACCTGTCAGTTCTGTTTCATTTTCCTTAGCCATCTCATTGCATTTGAATGCTTCCATATGAATTGCCTTTCTGGTCCTGCACGTAAAGACTGAATGAAGTATTCAGAAACACATTCTAGAGAACAATCTCTTATAGGCACAGACATACTAATATACAGTCCTGACAGTGCTAAGAGCAAGTGGTGCCCTAGCTGTTACGGTGATACTAAGTTAGCCATCACTCTGCAGAGACCTAGAAATTTAAAATGTAGCCTGACTCACTTCATAGGTAGTCATTAAATCAGTTTTAGGGATTTTTAAAAGTAATTCTATATTTTGAAGTCAAATGTAAAATCTATTTGTTGAGGGACAGTCATGTTAGAAACCAATTCCCTTCCCAGCAGATGTGATGACCTCCACCCCCATCACCCTAAAAAAAGAAAGAAAGGGTGCATAGGCACAGGCTGCAGAGTTTCAGAGAGCTAGGAAATTTTGCCAGTGAGGAATGAAGGAGTTTACAGAAGGAGGAACCAGCATGTGGTGAGGACCTTACGTTCTATGGATCTGGACCGTGCTACAGCTTAAATCAGTCCTGTTCAAAGACAGATCCTAGGGAAGCATAAAATGTTGTATATCTAAATTGTGTTTTACTTACGATTACCAAGATTTATTAATGTGCAATATGTAAGAGCTGAAATAATAGACAATATTTTCCAAGAAGCAGCAGGAAAAGCAACATCTTTGAATAAACAACACTCAAAAGAAAGGTAATTATCAATATCTCTGTAGGTATTTAACTGTGTTCAGCACTTAGGATCTCCTCCTGTTAAACCCCGATAAAAAATATTTCCTGCCTTACAGACACAACAATGTGCTGTGCTGCATTGCAGTGCTCACAGATACATTTTAGGGGACCAGCCAAGGCACACTGAGCTTAAAATAGGTTTTCTTTTTCTCCCTCCCACCCTGCTGTAGCTTTAATGATTGGCTTTTGGTTTTGCATGGGAAAGATGGAAGGACACCTGTATTTTCATATTCCTATGTAAAATTCCCTTGTATTTTGTTGTACATCTCTGTGAACACACACTTCCTCACATGCAAGCATGTGCACACACACACACATGCACTCACACACACATATTCAAGGCAAAAAATGCCTTACAATATTTTCCACTTTCAAAATAAGAGAGATTTCTTCCTGAAAGCCTGTAAGAAGTTATAAAACTCAACAGATGAGATACAAATGGAAAGAATGACGCCATATTTTAGGCAAATATTAAAATGAATGTGTGCCATTAAAAAAGGACATTCTTGACTGCAAATTCTTCTCACATGAGTAGTTCTCTTGCTTGAGCAGTAGCTCAAGTCACTCGTACTAGTAAGAGTTTGTAAAGCTCCAACGTTCTTGCCTTAATGAAAGACACATTTGCTAAAATACTTTAATTCTGTGCCCACAATTTTAAGTTCAGATGGTGCAAACAGAAGAATTAAATACATTAGCACCTGAGTGTTCCTAACACTCCTAATTTGCCTCAATTCCATTATTTATATTACCTGCATTATATGAAGCTTTCTCATGAGTGACTGCATGTTTCCAAAAGTTAAGTTATAGCTTCATTTCAATGCATTTTACATACAGAAGTAACAATAAAATAAAAATATTGCTATCTACATCTGAAGGTAGACTTCTCCATGGCAGACTTCAATCTGACTGGCCAGACTGACTGGCTGAAAACATGCACAGTGCAGAGACAGAAGGTTTGGACATGTAACATTTCTGACAAGTGCTTCAGTCAGAAGCATGTCCGCTATGGTTGAAAACAGCATTCTAGGAACATTGTGCATTGCAAAAAGCAGAGTCTGAAGTCACTAGATGATTACTAGATGATAGACGGGAACACAGAAATTGCTTAGATGTGGGTCAAACACTTAACTTACTCCCTTTAAGCTATTGGTGATGCAATATAGAATAGAAACACTTCTTATGATGCTCTTTCTTTTATATTATTTTATATAAAATGTTTATTGACATTTGTCATTAGTGAAATTTATGGTTTATAAAAATGTGTCTACGCTATGTTTTTGAAAAACAGTACTGTTGTTTTTGCTTTCAGTTCTAGAACAAACAGCTTTTAATTTGGGCGGCGGGGGGGGAGGGAGGGAGGGCATGCTTTAGTAAATGAGCACCCTACCAAATGCATACTCATTAATCAAGTGATGAATGATGCCATCTCTTCTGTATCTCACCCAAGAGGGTGGATTTGATTCTGTTACAGTTCCAGAAGTCATAGAGAGCATCTTTTTAATCTGAAGCAGCATAAACTCATAATCAATGAGTATCTGCCATTCAAATACTCATTTCCATAAAGGCAATTAATTGCCCACATTCCTGTGGTATATGTCTTAGCAGTCATGATAGTAACTAACAACCTGTTTCACAGAGCTCAGAGATAACTCTAGATTTGTATTGTATCAGCACAGTAACCCATTTCTCCAACCCTCCTATGGCCCTTTCTCCCCCACAAAACCTTCAGCGACCCTACCCATCCGTGGCATTCAACTTTTTCCCATATACCTTAAACACCACCTGGGGAAGAACGTAGCGCATGCTAATGCTGGTAACAAGCCGTGTGAATGAGGCATGGCTAATCAGCAGGCCAAATGAAGCAGGTAACTATGGAGTTCCTGATTCAGTCTTTCATTCACTGGGCACTGTGTTTCTCTCCCCTATCCAGCTACTAATTCTGACAAAATCTTAGGAAGATCTCTGTGATCTCTACAGTTCTTCACATTGGACAGTTAATGAAAAGTTATCAAACAAGATTTTCCTGGGGGAAATAAATAATCTTTTCTTGGCCTTAACAAAAATCATGTCTGTAACATATTACAGATGCTTACTTCATAGGCTACCTATACTACTGTCTTTTAAAGTAGTGATGGTCACTAAATAATGAGGTTTTTATTGTTCATAGAACGCCACAAGCTCAACTTTACAAAATATGTAAGCTAGCAGTTACTTTTGTTTCAAGTATACACATATTTCTTTCTTTCCCTTTCCAATATGAAACAAAAATGAGTCAGGATTGCCCAACATCTAAGAACATAGTAGTCATTGTTCCTCAAATAGCAAATTGATTTAAAAAGCAGTGATGAACGTTACAAAACTTTCGCTGATATCAGTGCCTGATAAAATTGATGAATAAAATAATTTTTCTACAATTTGAGAAGAGTTAGGGAAGATTATCTTTTTTAATTTCATTGGAAAGATGAGAATTCTTAAGTTAAATCATACCCATTAAATATTTTAATACTGTATTGGGCTGTTTTGAAACACTTCAATCACCTTTTTAAAGTAAGTGAATACTAGTTCAGCCGCTGTAGCCAGATAGCATATTCATAGAATGAAGGCATATTAAACAGCCACAGGATAAGCACCTGAGCACTGCATAAGTTGTTCTTTACCTGGACTCTGACTTGACAGAAAGGCCCTCCTTTATTCTAGCTATACTAGAAAATACTAGCTTGTGTTGAACAAGTTTAAACAAATACTGTTCAGCTTGTTCTCAGCAGCCCTACTGTACAGGCTGAAGAACTACTGCGGGCTGTGCTCACTCCAGTTCTTTTCTAAATGACAGCAGATGCAACTCTTCCTGGATATCTAACCTATTTGTTAGAAAACAAAAATCTCCTTAGTAGCAGGATTTCAGGAGATTTGGGGCTACTGGTAGGACAATTACTTGAACTGTTTTAGAGTATCTCCTACCCATGCTGTAGTGGTGATGGTTGTTCATGTTAACACTTAGTTCAAATCTTCTAAAACAGGTTCTCAGAATATTTGTAACCTGGTCAGAGCACATATTTATATGTCAGCCAACAGACACTGAAGCAGAGCATGAAGAAACTTGGTTTTTCTGAACAGAAAATATCTCTAATCCAGACTTGCAAGGTTTGCTTTTTCTAGTTCTTTTTCACTTCTCTACTAAGGTCATCAACCACTCCTTAAGAACTTAACTGAAATGAGTAATGTGTTACCAATATACCATCAGTGTTTATTGAAAACAGTATACATAATACATATTTTTATATATACATATATTTAAACATAGTGTCCTACATGCGGTTAGATATTGGTCTATAGCTCTACCACAGGATTCTGACTATGGTCAGAAAATCATAGAACGTTTTCTCTTTAAAGAGAAGTGATGCTGCTACCTTTTATACTTATCAAGAATGAAAATACAAATAAAATATAATGTTATAATACTGCCTGAATAATTGATCAACCTGCAGCAATATTTCAGAGTGGTATGAACAAATCCAAGTATTCAAACAGAGTCTTAGCTTTGTAACACAATACACTAGAGCTTGCCAATGGCGTTCCTACACCCTTCAGGTTCTGAACAATATGTCCCTTCACCTCCTCTGTTGAGAGGACAAGACCCCATACTCATGCTCATAGGGCAAGAGTATTCATTGCTTTGCTTCTCTGGAGGAGGCAGCATTTTGCTATTACAAGCAGACGGCAGTGGTGAAAACTGGGGGGGGAAGAATCACACAGGCCTCATTTTACAGGGACCTACTTTCCACTTTGATTAACATGGGTAAGTCGTTTCCACTAGCACTCAGACTAAATTTCAGTGACTATTTCTGTGATACAGATGATGCCTCCTGTTCAAAGCATTCAGTAGTCATTTTGTTCCCATTTTGAGCCACAGAGTTCTTGTCACTTCTGTAACTGAGTTTATGAATCACTACCTTAGCAATAAAGAGGGAGAAAATTGCAAATATTTCTGTTGACCTCTAGTTTGTTGACATACTAATTTATAGAACATTATTATTTAGAGCAATAAAGATTAGGGACAACAAAATTTGCCATGGAATTAAAGAAATAATTGTTCATTACACTATTGACTTTGCTCTACTGAATTTCAAGTGTTTGTAAATATAACAGAGGCTAATGCTAAGATATTTTTATGACAAACCTTACTTTTCTGTGTAATGAAGCTCCTATTGTTGATGCTTTGATCTTACACTTACTAATCTTATATTTACTAATAAGAGTTTAGGATAGAGTGATATCAACCAAATGAGAAATAAGAGCTGATAATTTAATAAACCTGAGGAAAATCCTATTTTTTCATGTATTAAGTTCCTAATTCAAGGGCTGTAAATACTTTCTGATTAATTGGTAAATGACTTTTTTGAAGAACCACATTTATCTCAGTTTTTCATTCTTTGTGACAGATAGAGGGACTTAGAAATTCACCTTTAAAAAAAAGATTGGGGAGTCTGGAATTCAAATTAATCTTGTGCTTGTTCTTACCTTGCAAATATCAAGTCCTGCTTTCCTTGTCTTGATTAAATAAGTTCTAGTATGCATAAAACAGCTGTTAGTTTTCTAGAACAGAGCTTAAAGGGATAGGACCAGAATTCTGAGTGTCAAATCCCTCAGCTGTCCGATACTTCCACCTGCCGTAACTAAGCAAATAGGGAAAAGATTAAGCTTCCTTTGCATTCATTTAATCCCTGAGCTAGTTGATTCTTTGACATTAATTGCAATAGTTTCAAAAGAACTGGCATTTCAAATTCAGACATCTTACACCATCTGATTGAATACCCTTAAACACAACATTTTTCCATTACATTACTGGCTATCACTTGGAGAAATGGCTCGCAGCTCAAACTGCTACTTTTGTCAATACACATAGAGTTTAATTTATGAAGCAAAAGACCTGCATGAATTCACATATTTCCTTTTGCATTTAACCCTTCTGATAATAACATATCTAAAATCTTACTCTACTCTATTGGATTTGCTGGCATTATTACTGCATTAATTTATATACAGACATAAATTTTTGCAGGCCTGTGGCTAAAATTGGAATATTATGAAGTTATGAAGTCAATTCAAATCAAGTTATCACAATATGATATATCAATAAATTGAGTTTTCAATAACAGGGCAACTGAGACTAGCATCTCAATCAATATACTCCATTTATTTCTAAATCAAATAATTCATCTAGATTTTTCTTTAAAATTATTGATTTTCTTTAGCAAGTCTTTCAGAGACTATTTCAGCAAAAAAAAAGTGATATTATTTTTAATTATTGGCACAGTAACATCATCAATATGTATATTAACAATGGTTACACAGAACCTATTTGTACATCTGCTTTATGGACAGAACTTGTATTTCAAAAATACTGGAATGATAACATGTATTTGTAATTAAATTTTAGTTCATCCTAAATACATTCTGTCCACTGATAGCTCCCTCTTTTTAACAAGAGGTCATGTTCAGTTTTCAAACCGCTGATTCTGTGTACTTCTGGGCCATGCGCGATATATTAAGACAAATGAATCAAGTCACTAGCAGCTGTTTCTCAGCACAAATGTTCGAACTTTGTTCCAAATGTTTTAGTGGCATCTTACAAGTTCTTTGCTTATGAGTAGAATTAAAAAGGCTTACATGAAAATTATATATATCTGGAGGACATTATATACCAATTATATTTTTTCCTGCTAAAGCAAGTATTTTTATCTAGATCAGCTAAACATGCTGCAAGAAGCTCAGCATTTCAAAACAGACAAGCCTCAAAGATATTTAGTACTACAAAGAATCACCTGCTTTGTCTTTCATTGAAGCAAACCACTAAAGCGAAACCCCCTGTGACCTGGCAGGAGAAGGCTGGGCTCCGCGCCGCGGAGCTGTCCTTCAGCACCGCGCTCAGGTACCGCCCCCTCGCCTGGGAGCAAACTGCTTGTTTTCCGAAGGAAAAAAATGCTTATTTTTTTCTGCAAAAACGTATGCAGTTGAGATGGAGCTTATCTAAAATGATATCTGTGCTACACAAGGCAAAATTAAAGCTGTATTTACATCTAAGCAGTCAGTGTTGTATGAGAAAAGAGCACTTTCAGTTTTGTAAGTTACTGCACATACATGAAAGTTTACTTCACTTATATCTGTGGGAATGAACTATTACGATAAAAACACTTACTGAAAGAGCAGTAAGAGCTAGAAGCTTCTATAATTAACCCTGAGGTAAATTCCATAAAATAAATACAGTACAAGAACATTGTGGGTTGGTTATACTTGCTTAAAATATACACTGTAGTGTACACAACTATATAAAACTGAAACAAAGCCAGTCAATTATGCATATTAAATCAATGTATATCTGTTTGAATATAAATACCTTTTACATATATTCAACATGCATAAAAAGATGCTGCAAAAATGATTTGGATTAAAAATATAGTATATAGCTATTCACTTAGCATTTCTCACTGTATCAATACCTGCCGATAATACATATCACCCAAAAAACAAAGGGAGCAAGACACACGAAGTTAGAACAAACTTTACCCATAAACTCACCTATATAATGTCTGGAAGTATATCCTTTTAGGGAAAAAATCTTAAGTGATTAGCCATTGCTCAAATTATAATATTTCCTTCATTCTCTTAGACTTACTGAAGATTTATAAAGAAATACTCTAGGTGTTTATGCTCATGGTCACTCATTTTTACTCCATCTGTTTTTCCAATAATGCAAGCCATGATTAAATAAACAATCCCTTGTATTCCTGGCTGTACAGATGATATTTTAACATAAGTTCTTTTCGCACAGTTGCAGAATCCCTGGCCTCACCAGCAGGAGCCAGTAAGCTTCCTGTCTCTTCTGCTGAATGCAGCCTCACGAACTACTTCATAGCCCCTTTGGCACCCTGTTGCAATGAGGTAACTCATGAATACTAATAACCTCCTAAACATTTTATAGTTGTGGAACAAAGGGAAGATGAGCACTCCTTTACAATGAGGAACATTACAGTTCTAAAAATAAACTAAATCTTGTTATTAGTAGTATATCAAATTTAATTAATAAATCTGAACTGTAAATTACCTATTGACAAATTGCTCTGTCAGTCTCTGAATATTTAGCTATATTCACCTATGATGAATTGCATTTGCTGTAAGATTAATGACTGTACAATTCATAGTATTTCATAAATTAATTGAAACATGGTGCTTTACAAACCAAAGGACAAAAACACACACCTTATTAAAATTCTCTCCAACAAGTCAAGGGATTTTTTTTACACCACAAGGTTAGTTAGTTCAATGAAATAATAATTTTGTACATTCTGAACAGTCTGCATTTTGTACAACTGCAGTTACATATTGAACTAGCATGCATATTGATCGTACATCAAATCCATGATATAGCTATTAGAATCTGAAACTACTTGCTTCTCCTGTAAAGTCACCAAATAGAGTCCTATTGCCACATTATGATAGCTGAAATACAGCCACTCTTGTAGATCGTATCTGCTCTTGACAATTTTTGTATATTGTCAAAAAGTGCCTCCCAGGAACACAGATATTTCACCCGGAATTTCAAAATCCCGGCTCCATTGTGTTCAGTGGGAAAACTCTCACTGATGTCAGGACTGTGGAAACTTTCATCACAGATGTACCCTCTAGGAGTGTAACTGGTTAACAACCTACTCTGGAAGATCAGGTTATTTCCAGGTTAGAATACAGCATCAGAATCAGTTGTTTGAAAATGCCTTTCTCAGTAACATACTAACCAGCGAACTGTGCAAATTTCACAGCTCTGACAGACTTCTATTTTTCAAACTTGTAAAACTAACATTTCTTAGTGAAATGAAGGAATAATAATTCAGAAAGTAATTCTGAACATTACCAAAAATGAGCAAATTGCACCTATTTTGCAAGACTATTTTTGCAAGTTAGTTTTTATTCTTTGAAATAAGCATAGAAATTGTCTCTGCATGTAGGAGTGTATTAACCATGGCTGTGAGGGTGTGCACACCCATGGCACCACTGACCTGAGGCCAACTAATCATACAAATCAGAAATGGAAACCAACAGAAAAGCAGTTAGCTACTGCGGGGGCTCTACACAGGGTTAAGTATTGCTACTAATGCTGACATGGATAGGCCAATGAAATCAAGCTGCAAACAGGTCAGTTGACCCAAACTAGACTGCAGATAGCCATATATATATTTTTAAATCTATATAAAGAACGTATTCATTGCAGTGTGTGGGGGTGCATTGTGTGTGCCAAATATAAAAATGTGTTGTTTTTCAGCCAATTATCAAACATATAATGCAATTTATTAGACCATTAATGGTAGCTATCAGAAGTCAGGACTCATAAACTTCAGATTCTAGTTGCTGATTCCACAGATAAATTATTTGGTAAGAAAAATGTGCCATTTTGCTGTTTCCATATTGACTAAATAAAGGAAACCTGAATGAATGTTCTGGTACTAAACTAAAATCCTAACTAGAGAGTTGAGGAGTTCCTGAGAGGAAAGGTAGGTCTTGGAAGAAATGCCAATAAGCAGGATCTTGCTGCCAGATAAAATTAAGAGCTCTCTTGAAAGACAGTCTGAATGCCATTTAGTTATCAATCCAAATGCTTCACATAACTGATGACACAACACAACTAATGAGTTACAACGATCAAAACCAACAAAGCAATAGCAATAATAAATTACCTGAAAACAAATCAGAGGCAGAAATATGCTCAGATCAACAATTTCCTGAATAATTGCTTACCAAATAAAATCACACTCAGAAAGCATTCTCTCTGTGGACAGTTGAGTGAACAAAAATAAAATTCACTAAATTAGGACACTGGCTAGAAGGACATTTCAGAGAAAAATGTTTTAAACTCTTATTGAAATGTTCAGAATAAATTTATGCTCACCATTGAATGGAGGAAAGTTTCTTCAGTATCAAGAGAACTGAAATAATCAGTTTTTCTTTCTTTTTAAAACTTTAAGCAATGGCATATTATTCTCCGTGTTATAACATACTATACTGCTTTTTCCCCTCTAATGCATGAGGTATTAAAGTACCTGTGATCTCACTGCTCTTCTTTTAAGAAGGCTACACCTTTGCTATGAAATACATTATTCTCTGTTCCTTAACAAAAAGCAAACCGTAGCAATAACTGTACAGATAATAACAACAAAATAGGGAATGGAGCAGGAAAATTGGAAAGGCAAAAGGAAACAGTGGAAGGACAGGACTAACGGAGAACAAATAGAGGACATTTTAAAAACATAAACAGAACTGAGATGAAGGTAAAGCAGGTGAGAGCTACTTTGATGTCACAAGCCATGGCAAAAGTTAGCTTCCTGTATTTCCTCATTCTAAAAATAACATGAATTGCCTTTTAAAAATGTTCTTATACTGAAAGGCTATGCATTATATTTTATCATAATCAACTGCAATAATTAAATGAAAAAACAGTTAAAATTACTTTTCAGTCTTTTTCAAATGATTAGGACAGGTGGCTGGTAACATGACAGTTTCTTTGAAAGAGGAAGCATAATTAGATAATTAAAAATGTACAAGCAGTGCGTCATAGTAGATTTTTCATGTACAGATGTTGTGAAGGGATTACAGACTTCATCTCCCTCTCTCCCTCCCTGACAGACACATAAAGCAGTTTATAATAATGATGGATTTAAAAAAAATCATTATCTTTAGATAATGAATAATTAGAACATTAATTGCTCTGGCTTCACCTTGGTTTTATAGATAAATGACCTCCGAACCAGACGTTTCTATCTGTAATAAACTGTTTAGGGATAGAAAGGATACATTATTATATTTTTAAATAGTTTAGCTTAATTGTTTTCATGTGTCTTGCCTCCATGTCCATCATTTGGAGGCTAACACCCTCTATTTTCCCCCATAAAAGCATGAGTTGTGACTCAAGTTACATCAGTTTGCTTACCCTTGCCGCAAAAGAGATCATCTAAGGAGGAATAGTAATTAATCTCCATACACATTCAATATTTTTGTCTCTTTAATGAAACTGAGAAATGAGCTAGTCAATGAAACAGTTTTGATGTTGGTTTTTGAGCTGCATTGATTTGTGGATAATCAGAAACAAAACAGGATTGCTGATTTACTTCAGATATTATGGTGGACCCTTACACTGTAGAGATATTAGAGACCGTAGAGATTTTAGATCCAAAATACAGGTGAATTATCCTATTGGTTGCTTGGCTCTTAGCAACATCTATCATTCAAGTTTATCCAAAAATATGGTCAGTTAATTAATAACTTTGACAAATATCAGCAATTTGGGCAGAAATTTTTCATGCTTGGTTTCTTCTATTTATTCTAAGTTCCAGCTGAAATACAGTGAAGAAAATGTCTGGTCATTTTGAGGCAGCTAAAAACCCCCCTCCTCTCCACCCCCTTCCCCACTACTGTACAGCAGCATAAAAAAACAAATAAATTCACTTCACTCTAAAAAGTACTTGTGGCAGTGCCTGACTGAAAGATGCCAGGGAGGTGGCCCTTCTATCAGGAACAGATTGACTCCTGTTCTTTGGAATATCTATGTAAACTTGTTAAACTAACATACTTCAAAACAAAACTAAACAAAAACCTCTCATACGTTCAGACACTTGGAAGAGATTAACAGTTAAAATACCAGAAGACTTTTTATTATACAACCACGTTGCACTCACTCAGTCACAGCTCCTATTGCTAATCAGACTGTACATTCCCTGAATATTACAATTTCAGCTCAAGGAGAGAGACAGAAAGTCAATATTTTCCAATAATTGCTTCTCTTGGCTACTGTGGAGCTGGGAAACTTGGCAGAAGTTGGCCTATCAAAGATGCAGAAAAATTGCATCTATTTTGTTGGAAATCAGACAAAACTCAAGACAAAGTCACCTGATTGGAGTGCAAAAGAGAACAGAGTTGGACGATAACCTCTGGAAGGAGAGAAACTGGTACACGGTGAGACTGAAGTGTGTGTGGGGGGGATAAGAAAAATTGGTAATACATTTTTTTCACAACTTCTTTTGGAGACAAAATGGTTCCTAAGAATCTCTGAAACTGAATGTGAGCCTTTCCGCTATATCATCACATATATTTATTATTTTATGACCCTCCCATGAGACAGTCAAATTATCTTTTGTAAACAGAACAGAGGCACTGAGGGATCAATGATTTTTCAGTGAGCTTGTTAGGTAGTATATAGCCCTCCATATGTCCAACCAGCCACATGGCTTCAGCTTGAACAGTGAGTACAAACTGGATTTCAAAGTCTCTGGTAGCACCCTTGGGGGAACAAAACAACCTATGCAAGCATGTAGCAGCAGCCTCTGAGAGGAGAAACCTAAGATGACACTAGACACCCCCTAGGGTATAAACACAACTGGTCAGTTCTGGGTCACTAAATAATACAGCCTTGAGAGCTGACTAGAGCCAGTTTCTGGGTATAACAAAGAGAACCAAGAACATACATCCAACACATGTAAAACTATATATGATGAAAACACAGAGGAGGTAACAAGAAACTACAAAAGCAGTTACAGCTCCTGCAAGTATGGAACAACAGAGGAGCAGAGAGAGAGGAATTGCTCCAGCATGGTCAGCCCCCATACAGGGCACTGCACCTGCCCAGTGCTGCTGCTTATCTACAGCAGGTCCCCTCACTTCGGCACAGAAAGCATGATGCTTTTTCAGGTGCCATTGCTATACAACTGGGTTAAGTAAACTAGAATTTTAAAGAACCATGTGTATATGTGTGTTTTCTGCTCCCAATTTTCCACATGATGAGGGGATTGAACGCACAGCATGAAGCCAGAGTAAACTCAGATGCAATAGGCATTCGAGCATGTGATCACTGATGAGTACTTGTTTGAAGTGACTTGTCCATCATCACATAAAAGCTCTGGGACATAGGCCTGAAGAGATTTCAGTTTTCCAGAGCAATAATTAAGTAGCTGAGCCAACAATTCCCCCCTCTTTCACTGAACATGTTCTAGCTTCTGGAACAAACAGAATTAGAGTTTTAAACACGACAGTCTCTTTATATGCACAGTCTTCATTCATCCCTGGGATGGGCCCATACTGTGCACTGATTGATAAAATATCTGTGGAGAGAAATGTGGTAAGATAATTAACTGAGTATGTCTACACACAAAAAGGCCAGCTTTGCACATACATTTGAATTCAGTGCTTTATGTCATTAAAACAGTCACATGAAAGCAGGATGGCACATGTAAGCACTGACGGAATATTTTGGTCATGTACACAAGCAACAATCCTGCTGTCTTCCAGTCACTTTCTCATGATTTTTTTTTTTTAAAGTGTATGCCAGTCTAATAGCCATAGGATGCTTTTTAAAGTGATCAACTGTAAACTTATCAATTAAAAACTTTAATTTTTCTTTCTGTTTTCAGGTGAAGTATTGTAGACTCAGGGGTTCTGGTGATTTTAAATTTATCCTGACAGCTCTTTAAGTCAATTTGCTGGTAATTCTTCCGTTTCTGGTCATTATCAGTTTCAGTCAGTGCACTGAATTGCTTAGCCAGCCAAACTTTATTACAGTTGTAATTTTCTAACTTTCTACATCTGAGTAATCTTTATCGATAAACTTAAACATACCTTCACTATTCTGTCTGAACTCTAGTATTTCTCTGTGCTTGATCTTCTCTTTTAGCTATGTATAAGTTATGTTATTTGGAGGCATGGAGGCTAACTATAAAATCACAGAGTAATGTGAAAAATCATTCAAGCCAAATTAGTGTATACACTCCTTCAGCGCTTGTTCAACAGAAAACAGCCCTCATGGTTACTGTTCTGTGGAGTCACTCTTCATACAGAGACATGAAGTAACACAGGGACCGTAAACTTCCTGTAAATAAAGTAGCTCTGAAATCAGAAGCCATATAGCTGCCCTTAATGGCACTGTGCCCAACCGCAGGAGCCCTGAAAGGCAGGACCCCTGGCCTGGGCAGGGCAAGTTGCTGACACAAGCACATATATTGGGATAAGGCTGCTATATATGAGCAGCTGCAGATGCACTATGTGATTATACCAGGCACCCTAAAAAAGGAATCAAACTGCAAACTACAGAGACATACTTTCAGCCACTGTGACAACTAACCCAGGGGAATATCCGGACACACAGATAAGTACGGACAATAGGCAGCACAATGGTACCCCAGTGTCAGTTAGAAAAATCCCTTCCTTCTGCTCCAACTGTCTATTCCTGTTGTTTGTTTCTTACACTCTGTTGCAGTTTAGGAAAGCCGTCCTACAATTCAGACATCACGCTCCCCTTAGCTATATTCTTTTAGTTTTCTTAACAAAGTCTGACCAGCTCACAATGTGATAGTTTCTCTCCTGCTAACAGAAGGCAGGAAGAATTTTACAGAGTTTTACCTAAATATATCCCTATCAAAAATATTCATCCTTTTAACTTAATGGCTTCATACTAATAGACAGAAAGTAGAAGAGTTTACTGCATGTATATTTATCTACGCATACATAAATACATTCACACAGTCAATATTCTAGACATGCCTGTATACGAAAACTGAGAAAGAGTACATGTACTCCCTCCTTCTCAGACAGTCAGGAATGCAGATGGGGCAACCAATTCCTAAAGCTGACCATTGCTGGAAAGATCCCTAGAGAGGTTTTATCCTTATGACTTTATCTAAAGGTCTTGAACAGGCTTCCTGCTGCATAAATGCTCTTTCTTTTCAAGAATGAACACTGTTATCATCCTGGAGCTTTGACAAGTAGATGCTCCTCCATTTCTCAGATCTGATCACAGCTAACACGCACAATTGTCCACATCTGGAAGCTCTAGTCATGCTAGCCGTTAGGAAATCTGCATTAGTTAGAAGTTGCATTTTGCACTATATTGTGTATATTTTTCAACACTATTCGGCTCACACTGAATGGACTTACATTCATATTTCTCAATTTTAAACCACTCTATTTTAAGCAAAATAGCAGCATACCACTACTACTCAACATTCAGTTACACTGAAGACTGACAACTTTTCTATCAGCTTGACCTTTTGATATGTGTAAAAAATTAAAGAGTATTTTGATTGTTAAAAAGATCTCTCTGTTCTGACAGGTTATCTCTCTAGGAAACGTCAAATAAAGGTCTCTAAGTATCAGTTTCTTAGTCACAGAAACTAGTCGAACTCTGAGCTTTAAAATAAAAAGATGAGCTGATGTGCTTTTGAAATCCAGATTCACAATGCTGCCCCTAGGCTCATGTTTTCCAGAGCATAATCTTCCAAATAATCATTAAAAGTGTAGTAATGCTTGTAAATTATGTCTACAGCAAATAGATCACTATCTTAAGTACAGGCTGGTTTTAGAGAGTTTCAAGTGCTATTTATCACACTCTCCTCTGAAGGTCAAGTTATCTTTTGGCTCATAAACTTCCAATTCAGAAAGATTAAAAAAATTACAGTGAATCGTATTTTTAACTCATATTGAATTTTCTGAATCTTTAGCCTTGTTTCCTGTGTTCCTTATGCAATCTTTCATTTCTGTCACTTGTTCCCCAGATGACTCATGGTGGTGAGTTTCAACCAGAATTGCTACAGAGGAAAGGAGTTAAAGATAACAAGTTGTAACATGTTTTGTGAAGTTTGATAACTAGGCAGAGAAGAGAGACCTAAAAAGGGTCCCTTTCTGAAGAAAGGCTACTATAGTTATAGCAGCAATAGTTATCTATTCTTTTTGGTCTACCAGCTGGCCAGTCAGCACAAGCGTAGTTCAAAACCACCCATAATGGTATTACTCCTTACCTCGTCTTAAGGGACATGGAAAATTGCCAGGAACAGTCTGGGTAGGGGAGGAATGGTGGGAGATACAGTGGAGGAGTGAGGTGGTTGCAGAGAAGGTTGCTCCAGGATGCAACACTTCATTAATTGACCTGTTCAAACACTTCTTATATGCATGGTCTTTTCATTGGGATAAATATTATAGTTGAATTGAGTTTATTTTTTATCAGCCCTCCATGTTTTGGTTAACACATGTTTGTGTTTGGTGAGCACAGCACTAACACAAACATGTACCAGGGACACGAACGTATACACATAACATACACTGCAAATGGGGATACTAAATGTGGAAAGCCTGCATCAAAAACCTGAATCTAGTACCCACTACTGATGGTCTTGATGTCACCTCATTTTATTTTTGCAATATGAGTTTTATTAGCAACTATGGACTGGATAAGTGCAGTTGATGATTTTAAAGCATACTACACTTTTAAAAATATTGATTTTTATAGTGCTGCCCCATATGCCATCCTTTGTTTCATTAATACTGAGAGACTCTTTGGATGGAATAAATGCTAACACCAGTCACATAGTAAAATGTTAATTTAAACATCCTATTTTTAAATAAAGACTTTGTAATGGAAAATTCCAAGATGAAAAGGAATCTTCTGAAAACATGGCAGACATATGGCATGAATCTCATGAGGACTTTTATTATTTTATTTTTAACGGGCAGGAGCCATGGAAAGTCTTCAGTCTGTCAGCAGCACTGGCTACATTCTGGATGCTATGGGGTGCCATTTGAGCTATGCAACTGAGTATGTTCTTCATAGTAATATCAACTAATTAATCTCATTCAGTATTTAAACACAAAACTATAAATCACTGAAGTAACCTCACCATAAATGTTGCTTATTACATTAAATAAAAAATGAGTCTCTACTCAGTGATCCTAAACGTCTTGTTTACAGTAGAAACCTTGACTACAAAGAAACAGTTCTACACAGGCAAATTGTCAGCAATATAATTAGTGTTGTAAATACAACAGTCGTGCTGGTATCTATAACAGTCTTTCTCAGATCGACCTGGAATTCCATTAATCTTTTAGTCATGCTGTACAGAAGTTAAAACAGTCTAATATTTTAGTTCTAATAGTGACTTCAATAGTTTGTATTTATAAATGACAAATAAAGAGTTGTTAAAAACATATCTGGGAAATCAAAACAGATAGTCAGTACTGACATGTGCTCAATTAGTTTCTTATCACAAGTGCTGAAAGAGTCTAACTCCTGAAGCTAAGGGAAACGGAAAGCGCCTGACAATTCAACACAAGTACTCAACACAATGCAGAAGTCCAACCAGCCAGAATTAAAAGTACAAACAAATGTTAAACATCCTGATTCAGCAGAACAGTTGCCATGTACTTCAATCTATCCCTTTCCAGCAAAGCATGAATGGCAAAGCATAGCATATGTACTTTGCTGAACCTCTGCACCAGTCGCTAACCATAACCCTTCCTTGGTTGTGTGGGAGTTCTCATACACCTTTCAAAGCAACACCTTGGTCTTTCTTGCACATGTAAGCTGTGTCTTACTATCCTTCTCCAAGTTACTGGTGCTCACTCACTGTTGCTTGTTGCTACTGTGCAACAAAAAAAACCCCTATTAATCATTTTCCCATTTATTCTCCCCTCCCCTCAAAACTGTGAAGCTTGTTGACATTAAGATATGTTTAAAGGTTCAATTTGCTGAAAACTCTAAACCCCAAATAGTTATCTTAGTACAAATGTCAACACGACAAATGCACACAGAAGAGAAAGATACCTTCCGAGGAAGAATTAAACCACTGTGTTTGGCTGGCTACCCTATGCGATGTTTGTTTTCAATATTCAGAGTGACTGTTTAAACACACCGAGATCCCAGGTCACCAGGGCAGTACAATTCAAGGGAAAGCAATTTGAGCTCTGTAATATTCTCTTGAACTAAAAATTCCTTTCCTTCCATGAAGAAAGAGGTGGTCTCAATGCAAGGTCAGACTGGGCTGTTCTGACAGAGCTACTCCAAATGTCCCCACTCGTACAGTGTCACTGGTTTGATGACTCTTTGAGTCAGAGTCCCGGATGTCTGATCTCTCTCTGCAAAACTCTCTCCTTCCTTACTCTAAACTCCAAGGGCCTATGAAGTTAAACAAGAATGTGTAAGACAGAGAATTATATGTTTTTCTGCTCTGTTAGAATCTCTGAATCATAAACATAAATGTATGACCTTGCACTTGTGTGGGAGTTAGCTGAGTAAAGGTGATAAACTGTAATGAAGTCTCTCTTAAATCACTTGTATTATTTTATTTTTTTGTATGACAAAAAATGGAAGGGAGACCTCCTGCTCAAAATTTCCAAAGAAGAAGGAATATTAACAATAGAATTTTCTTTAAGGTGAAGCAGTTTAAGGTAATTCTCTTTCTCTCTCTCTCCCTCTCTCTCTCTCTCTCATAAAAACACACAAAAATCCCCCACTGGTCAAAGCTGAAAAAATGGACTACAGGATGTTCCAGCAACAGAAAGTCATTCAGCAAATTTGATCAAATAGGCAATGGGGAACACTGTACATTGTCCTCACCAGTAGGAGACAAGCTTGAACAGGGACCAACAAAAGAAACAAGTATGTTTTATCTGGCTTTGAAGAATTCAGTTCTACTCATTATATTATTTAGTGGGAAATTACATAGGTTTAAAAACTTTGCCCTTGAAAGCCATCTAGTACTAGAGGACTATTACCTAACAGACAATAGTATAATAAAATGCAGTTGCTAAACATTTAAGTTGGAAAACAGATATTTAGTTCCTTAGAAGTTTAGAGATTTTATGTCCTTACAAATGGTGTACACTATCCTAGTTACAGCTTACTGAACTGTAACTCAGAACCTAAAGGTTAATCTTGTAGGTGTATGAAGTATGACATTTGAAAGTTGATTTTGAACTTTAATACCTATGAAAATCAGTAAGATTTAAATATTCAAATTAGAAGGAAAAGCCACATATTTCTGATTATTTTTGTTATTTGTACATTTAAGCAGGAAACAAATATATTACTGCATTATAAATATATGAATTATTTTAGCCAGTATAATTCAGTTCTAATTAATCATATTTCCTTCTTAGAAAGGAGGGATACCTGTTTTCATGAAAGATGATGTATTTCATATATATGTGAAGTGCAGTCTAGTCATCTAGAAGTTGCACCTGAAAATTACAGGTTCTACAAATTGTCATGAAGAAGAATACTCAGGTCCTCAGTCAAGCTAAATTTACAGACAAAGTTTTAGAAATAAATTGGGGAAATCTCTCATCATTTTGAACATTAAAAATCATGCAGAAGAAGAAAAACTTCAGAAAAGAGGACAACTTCATTATAAACTCTCCAAATCCATGCCAGTTCATATTATGAACAGAAATGAGTATTGTTTCAATGAGAGTGCCTTTGCATAGGGGCTTTCAAAGTTGATAAAAAGTCATATTAATGTATGGATTCTGATCCATGATTCTGATAGATTACAACTGTAGCCATCTGTAAACATGCAAATACTTAGCTATGAAGGCTTTAAAGCATATATAATATGAAAATCCTTTAGAAATGTGACTACATATAATAATTGTGAGTTAAAATTTCCAAGCAGAAAGGCTGATCTGATTCATATGCGAAAACAGATGCAGCATAATGCATTATTTCTATTACTGCTACAAATACGCAATCAAGCTGTGGCTTTAGAAGTGTGGCCTGAGAAGTTTGGGACAGACTCTCCACAATGACATTTTGAAATGCTGCGCGTGGTTGAATTCCACCACAAAAGCAAGAAACATCTCTATGAAAACGCAGATTTAAGGACCAGATTTTCAATTTGATACAGACTGGTATTGCCACACCGTGGTTTGTGAAGCTGTGGAGATTTGTAATAATTGGGATGCTGCAACATCTACATACAAGATGAATTTATTTTGTTTTCGACTATGACATCCTGCAGGCTCCCAAAATCCTCAAAAGAGGAACCTCCGCACTTCCATGTGCATGAGAACGTCTCCTTTGCCAGACAAGGAAGGATCTGGGTTGAGGGCATTTTGCATAACTAGAAGAATATTCCCTTTTATACAGAATACAGAATACCATACCAGTATAGAGAGCTTTAGAAATCAGGAACACCCAATTTAGTTTAGGATATCCAGTCTAAGATCCATCCTTCTTGTGCTAAACTACAGGAGCTGCAGTATTTCACTGCAAATTTATATAGCTCAATCCTTCTTTCTGTATATAATGTGAACTACCCCTGAAACAGGTTTGTACAAGGATGATGGTATCAAGCCTATGTAAGGTACAAAAAATTCTGCAATATCCAACACATTTTCAGAAGGTTTAGACGCTTAGCATGGCATGTTGAACACCCCAAACAAAACCAGTTTGAATGTGCCTGTGAATTTGTTCCCTTTTCCCAGATGATTTGCTTTTTTTGATGAATAAATAGCAGTGTTCTTTTGCTGTAGCTTCCACTAATTCTGCCTGTAAGTATCTATAATAAACATTAAAAGATTTTACATTTCAATTTTTTCTATATCAGTGAAAAAGATTAACTACACTGTACACTGCAGCACAAATTCAATATACAGATTTTAATTACTCTTGTAATTAACACGAAACAAATGGGTCTCTTTTTTTCAAGACAGTACAGCGATTCATCAACTGAAATACATTAAAAGCCTTTGGTGTGTTATATTCTCCTGGACTGTCATGACATGAAGCTAAATTTTGTTCAGCTGGCTATGTGATGCATATGAAGTGAATTACTGAACCGACAAGGATGGATACAGCCCCAATCTAAACGGAGGGTGGGGGAAGGAAGGAATAACTTTATTGCACAGCTCACATAATATATGCTTATGGTGGCAACAGTTTGCACTACTGGGAAAGCTGAGAGGAGGTCAGAAGATCCTTCAGACTCTCTCCACTTCATTCTCCCATATCACTGTAAATTATGTCAAACTAGCTTCAACATGGCAGGATGGAAAACCAATGGGATAAAATCTATTTCCAAACCAGGGAGTCCTCCATGGCTACACCTCCTTGAGATATCCTTTGCAAATCAACACTGCTGTCTTGTCCTCAACGATACGGCAAACCTCCAGTTCCTCTATCTGGCTCCACATTCAAGACACTGAGCATTTTATGTAAGAGAATAGTGTAATAAGGAGTGTAAAATGAAACTGAACAGAAACAAGCATATACATTTACAAATGTTACCAAGTAAGAGGGGGCTACAAGCACAGAGAAGAAGCCAGTCAGCACTCACCACGTCCTAAGGGACTCCAAGCAGAACATCCCCGTGTCAGTCTAGAAGAGGGGAAGGGAGAGGTCTTAATTCAAACCACTGGGCAAAACAGACATTTTGTCTGGCTTAGAGTTTGCAAGCTCATCTCCCTACAAGCTTGAAGAAGCTGGCTCCACAGTAACCGACAGAACAAAAATTACAACAGGATGAAAAGGACAGGTGATCCTACTCCATGCTAAGGAGTCTCCTGCAATTACACAAAGCCAGAGACTGCCGACTCAAAAAGCGGGAGTCTCCAGAACTGTCACAGTAACTAGGAAAGTCCTCAAAAGCATTGAGAAGAAAATGCCATTTAAATGGCCTTATTTCCTGTCAACTCCTGTCATGACAGTACCATCAGCAGAAGTAACATTAGATTAGTTTCTTAGAGACTGACACAGACATAGCAGTGGTTACTTCTAATGCCCGCTGAGAAACCAGAAGAATTGTTGGAGTTGAACCAGAAGTGTGAGTCCATAAAGTTAACTTCGCATGATATACTGGCTTTGTTATCTTCAGTTTCACAGCCACATTCAGAAGGCATCAATTTCTGTGCATCCTCAGACACGGTCAGATCAAAATTTAATAAGTTCATTCCTTTTAAAGGAAAAGAATGAACAAGAGATTCATTAGTATGGGACATTTTCTTTTCAGTATAAAAATTTAAGTATATTTGGAAACTACAGTTATAACTGACAGCTAATTTGGATTCACTGAGTCTTCCCTCTCAGTAAATATTGCTAATTAAATCTGAGAGGGGATAGTAAAAGACATAAGTTTCTCAGATTTCCTCCCCATTTTAATGGCATTGAGGGCCTATGGAGAAAAGGCCAGGAGCAAGCTTCTGAAGGGAGCACTGTGCAGTGGTCCATGTTGGTAATGGCTATTTCTTCAGAGATGCTCAGTATCTGCAGAGAACGGACACTGAGGGAGATGCTGGGAACTAAGGAATCCATCCAGGTGTAGCTATGTCTCCAAAGGCACGGCTTCTGACATGATGGTAGTTTTTTGACCATTTTTGCCACTTGCTAAGCAACTGTTCCAACCAAATGTTATGACTATGAAAAAAGCAAATGGAATCTTTCACATGTTGATTAGGGCAGAATTAACAACACCATATAAGATACTGGTGAGACTTCATCTACACTATATTCTTCTGGAAACAAAAATTCAAGAAGGTTTAATTCCAATTAGAAACTGACAGAGAAGGGCTGCTAGGATGACCAGGAAAATGGAAAGTATATAATATACAACTGACTAAAAGAACAGCTAGTTTAACCAATAAGTTACAGTTGCTTGCTATGATACATCAGGGAGTAAACAGCAGGGAGAAAAAACTTTAAATAAGAAGCCAATATTGGCACAAGGACAAATGTGAACAAAATGTTTAAACTCTTTGTGAATAAATTTAGGCTGTAATTAAAATAAATTTTCAGAACATCAAAGGAATGAGATCTGGAAATACCTTCTAAGAGAAGCAGGCAAGATCAAAAACAACTAATTAAGTTCAAGATGGAGCTTGAAAATATATTAATATGCAATAGTTCTTTGTGACAGGATGGGTTATATTCACTGATCCTAGAGAGGTCCCTTCCAGTCCAAAGGATTATTTATATTTTCAGAGTAGATGTATGCATAAGAGCGTTCATGCCCAGAGAAGTAAAGCAAAAAGCACAGGGTTCAAGAACAGCCTCCTAAATTGGTTAAGAATCAACAGTTTTCTCTGTGTGTGCATGTGTGTGTGTGCATGCGTGCATGTGTATAATGTGAAGATCTGAACCTGAAAGAGGCCATAAGGAAACCCAAAGGAAGAGGTGAACGCTAAAAGCTAGCATGCTATGACAACAGAGGATTACCTTTGATGAATGCAAACTGAGCTGCAAAGTACGCATGAGTGAGGTAAAGGGTCAGCATCTACAAGAGATGATATGAAAATAGGAGAAAGACCTCTGGCTTTGAACGCAGATGAAACATATCTTTTCTTTCCTGTCACTTGTGTTGTTTCATACTTTTTAACTGTCATCTATTTTTCATTCTGTATCTAAATATTTTACTTTCATTTAGCTTCAACCTAATCTGGCTTGAATTAGAAGTTAACTCCAGATACAGAATTTTACCTACCTAAGACATTGTTCATAGAATAACAGACTTGCTGAGGTTGGAAGGGACCTCTGGAGATCATTTAGTCCAACTCCTCCTCCTCAGAGCAAGGTCAGCTAGAGCAGAGAGGATGTGGAATTTCCATCATTGTCCATGACTGTATCCACTCAGGTTTTATATATTTATAATATCTCCAAGGATAGAGACTCCACAACCTCTCTGGGCAACCTGTTCCAGTGGTCAGTCAGTAAAAAAGCTTTTTCTTACATTTAAGTGGAATTTTCTGTATTTAATTTGTGCCCATTGCCTCTTGTCCTGTCACTGGCCACCACTGAGAATAGTCTGGCTCTGTCTTCTTTACTCCCTTCCATCAGATATTTATACACATTGATAAGATTCCCCTCAGCCTTCTCTTCTCCAGGCTGAACAGTCACAGCTCTCTCAGACTTTCCTCATATGAAAAATGCTCCAGTCCTTTAATCATCTTAGTAGCCCTTCACTGGACTTGCTCAGTAGCTCTATGTCTCTCTTGTACTGGAGAGCCCAGAACTGGACACAGTACTCTAGATGCAACCCCACTAGGGCTGAGTAGAGGGGAAGGATCATCTCCCTTGACCTGCTGGCAACGCTCTGCCTAATGCAGCCCAGGATGCCGTTGACTTTATTTTCTGCAAGAGCACATTGCTGGCTCATGGTCAGCTTGTTGTCCACCAGGACACCAGGGACTTTTCTGCAAAGCTGCTCTCCATCTAGTTGGTCCCCAGCCTGTACTGGTGCATGAGGTTATTCCTCCCCAGGGGCAGGACTTTGCATACCCCTTTGCTGAACTTCATGAGGTTCCTGTCTGCCCATTTCTCTAGCCCGTCGAGATCCCTCTGAGTGGCAGCACAACAGTGTGATGTACCAACCACTCCTCCCAGTTTTATATTGTCTGTAAACTTGCTGAGGGTGCACTCTGTCCCATCGTCCGGGTCATTAATGAAGATGTTAAACAGTATTGGCTGCAGTATCGACCTCTGGTTACTCTACTAGTGACCGGCCTCCAGCTGGACTTTGTGCTGCTGATCACAACCCTTTTAGCCAGGCAGTTCAGTCAGTTTTCAGTCCACCTCACTGTCGACCCGTCTAACATGTACTTCCTCATTTTGTCTGTGAGAATGTTACAAGAGACAGTGTTGAAGTCAATATGTCCACTGCCCTCCTGTCATCAACCAAGCCAATCATCTCACTATAAAAGGCTATCAAGTCGATCAGGCATGATTTCCCCTTCATAGATCCATTCTGATTACTCTCAGTCACCCTCTTTTCCTTAGGATGTTTGAAAATGGTTTCCAGGAGGATTTGCTCCATCTGGTAACCTGACTTTAGTGATGAAACAAACTGACTCCAAATACTACTGCAAGCCAAATACAGAAGTCTGGTTCTGATTTAAGTCAGTATTCCCAGAACATCTGATATTTGCCTGGACTTCCACTAGAAAGCATGACAGTTAAGCAAAATTCCCAGTACGGTAACAAGAAAGATGTTTGAAATAATTTCATAACTAGACAAATTTACTCATGCATAGCTGTTTGTTGAAACATCCACCTGAAAATGCTAATCAAGTTAGAAATGAAGAAGCTATTTTATATACTTATATGTAGAACTTGCATCAATCATAATTCCCTCTTGTAAGCTATTAGAAATGTTAATCAATAAAATCTTCAGACTGAAGATGAACTAATGGTATTTGCCATGCAGGCTATGTCACAGCTTTCTGACAAGTAATTCAATTACAAATATACTGTGGGAATGAGATTAGCCTGGTGCCTTAAAAGGTTTAGACAGAGTCTTGTGGTTGATCAAGATTTGCTTTCATTCTCCCAATGTTACTAACTTGTTCAGCATTCTCAAGTTTCCTAATACTACAAAACTTTACATTTGGAATTTGAACCAAAGAATGGATAGTGTGTCATCTATCTATTCAAATAAGATGCACAGTATTTCTGTGTTGTTATGCTTCAATTTGTTTTATCTTTATTATATAGACAGTATTTTGTTCTGTAAATGATGTGTATTATGAAATACACAATGTAATTTGAATGTAATGTAACTCAAGGAGTTATACATGAAAATTAAATATTACTGAACAAATGCAAATTGTTACACATTTACAGTTAATGCATACGCTATAAAAGTCATAAGAAAAAGGTGTGGTTCCAGGCTTTAAAACCTTTACTGATTGCAAAAAGAAATAACTATTTATAAATATAAGGTAATATAGAATACATTGCCTGAAATGAAAGAATACAAACCCCTCAAAATTGAAAGAGAGCAAGCTATTGATCAATTCTGCCTGGATTGATGGGAAAAAAGCATTAGCTACCTTTTTTAAGGATATTTCCCCCTTTAGGATTTGGGAAGAAAGGTCAGGAAGCTGTTTATGCTGGCAGGAGTGGCAGTGAAGTCAGTGGATATAAATTGCATTCACTGTGACCAGCAACCGCCGCCCTTTTGACATCCAGGAATAATGATACCTTGTACAGAATTACAAGAAAACTGTTGCTGTTTTGCTAGTGACAGCCTAAACAAGACAGTGTGTTGTACCTTTATATGCCTAGAATCTTAACTTATAACCCTTTTCACAGATGCATTAATTTGAGGGATAATCAGGTTACATTAACTAATAATATTAACTAAAACTACTGCTTTCTTAAAAACAGCTAGCCCACTTCACGTTCAGAAATTGACACCACAACCCTTTACATGAGTAAGTAACCAATGTTTTTCAGTTCACATAGTGATGTTAAAGGGGTACAGTTTAACTTCAGGTTACTAATCTGATGGCTGGAGTAATTAATCTCCAGCCACACTTCTCCATTTAATTTAGTTAACTCAGCTTGCTGGTGATTATCCCTAGGCTTCATTCTCCTCTACTCAATGTAGAGAGAGAGTGATGCAGAGCAGGAACCTTCCTTGTGTATTCTGAATTTGTGTATTTTTCTCTTGACTACAGAGGGCACCAAAGGATACTGGTTGGATGAGTTAGTTAAGGGAAGTGGCTAAAACTGGGTCACCTGCTTTAAGCTTCTACATGCTTACTAGGTTCTTCATAGCTCTCATCTCCAAAAGGTACGAAAGTAGCTGCATAAAAAAGGCAGTTTAAGTAAGTTTCTGTGTTTAAACTTAACATTAACAAACTCACACACTTGCCATGGTCACTGGGCTGATGCACTTGCAGATGAAGATGATTGTGGAAATATGGTTTCAATAAAGTAGAAGACGGGAAGTTTAAAAATGCTTTTTTTCTTGCCCCTCCTGCTCTAACCTTAACATGCGGCATGACTGATATATGTTAACATCAGGTTCTTTGGAGACAAAAATAAAATTAAACATCAAATTACTCATAAACTTTGAACTTCAAATCAGTATTTACTTGAACTCAAGGAAATACTAGTAACTAAAAGAAAGAATTAATTTCACTTCATTTCTTATGCCTAAAATTAAAGTAACCTATCTAAACTAGTCCTTTAGGATTCTTTCAAAAATTAATGTAAAAAGAGAACAATTTGACCATCTTTGACATCTATCTGAAGATGAGGTGAACCACCCAAGATAAGAGGTCTTTGCCTCTTTCTAAAGATGACTTAGGGAAGTTAGACAAATAATCTAACACATAAGTTTTAGATGAATTCCACTGTAGATGCGTAGCTTTTAAGGCTGAAGTTAAACAGGATGAATCTCGCTCTGAAAAACTGCTCATAATATAATCAACCCCTTACCCCAAACTTACTCTTCACTTCCATGTAAAAAGTAAGCTGCACAAAAAAGTGATTAAAACCTATGTGACAGAGGCTACCAGTAGAGACAGAGGAGTGGTGGAAGCTAACTTTGCCTCAGGTCATCAGCAAAATGCCTTCTTTTCTTTTCTTCAACATCTAATTTCTTTCCTTTTTGACCTCTCTTGATATCTAATTCCCATGATACATCACTTTTGCAGGTCTTTAAGGACTTCAGCCTTTCCTTAGTCACCAAGTGCAAATATTCAAAAATAAGCATAGATAGCTCGCATGGAAAATTATGAACAGCAGAGGCTAATCCTAAATCTGCTGGATACAATGCTTTCTAACAACATAACATGAATATGATTTTAAACCTCAGTAAGAAACAGTATTTGACTAGCATTATAAGTACCTATGAGTTAAATCTAAAAATGAATTAAATGATTAATTTTAAGACATACTATATCACAAGACCAGATTCATTATCAGTAATGGTAAAAGAAAGATCAAGTACAGCATTCTACAAAAACAGTATTAAAAGTCTGATCTTGCAATGTTTGCTCACATGAATGGCCCTATTGATTTCAGCAGTTTTATATGCCCAAGAAACATGTACATTCATAGGGACTCAGTCCAGGATAAGACTTTTACAAGCAAATAATCTAAAAAGTTCCACTGAAGTGAATGGGTCAGCTCATGTAAGGAAAGTCAGTCTTATACAGAAAGTCCTCAAAGAATTGGGATGAAACAGTAGAGAACCACTGATAAGATCAGATTTCAATGTGATAAATTTATGAAAGTGATTAAATCCAGTCCATCTCTATACTTTTCATGATCTTAAAATTTTGCTCCATTGCATTAACTGCCAAGGCAGTATACTAGGCATCTCCCACTGATTTTAATGGGATTTTGGGGGAGAATAAACACATCAAGCTTAGAAGAAAAAAAATTATGACTGACTTTCAAAAGCAGTTAATTTCTTTCTCATATTTGTTCACCTGTTCCCAAGGTGCTCTCTCTGCAAGAGATTGAATCAGAACAAGGATTTGACTCTAGGTTTCCCCCTTTCCAGCCTAGCATGAGGTTATTGATTCTCCTGCGGCTAAGACCCTTCTGATATTTGTGATCAGACATTCTGAACCCAATGAACTTTCCTGATAAAATCTTCTCACCAGAGACATATTTATGGGAAAAAATTCTATTTTGTTCAACCTGTCAAAGATACTGTGACAGTGCCTAGTTGAGGAAATTCGGTGTCTTGAAAATATAGCCATTTTGGAATGATTAAAGTCCTCTGTAAGAGACAAGCACTAAGAAGTTACGCTCCAATGAAATGTAGCATTTAAACACATGATTTAAAATAATTTTAAAAACACAAATAACTTTAAATACATTTACAGTTCCACCACAATGTTCTGCTGGATTATAGATTACATTATTAATGCAAGTCTCAGGTTATGATTTCACCCATTTGAAACATGTTTTTGAATATATTTGTGAACTTCCTTTAACGACAAAATGAGGTGGGCCTAGTTCAAATATAGAGCTCAGTTTCTGAGTCCCCCTAACATCCCTTCCCATGGAGGAAGCAGACCAAACTATACCTTGCAGTTGAACTTCTTTGTTGGCAAATCTGTTTAGAAATGTTCTGAAGCACTAAATAACACATCCAGACTTTTATCATACTCATTTTCTTCATAGGGACAATTTTTTAGAGTTCTTAATTCATCCCCTGTCTTGTAACACTTATGTAAAGTCAAATGTGTGAGAGCTCAGATGCTAGTGGATGTGATCATAGACTACTAGCCCAATCCTACATCTATTCTAGCTGGTGGGAGTTTTGTCATTGACTTAAATCAAGATAGGACTCCATCTGTATATCTCAAGAAGTACTAAACTGAGAAGTATATTATTATCAAGGAAGAAAGAGATATTTGACTATTGATAACATAAACTACTACAACCACTTTTGAAGCAGAGATTAAAGATTACTATATAAATATTTGTTTCAATGACAGTGATTTATCATGTGTGTAGGTAGGCAGATAAATACAGAGATAGAAAGAAAGAACAACAGAGTTGTCTTATGACAGAAAATTCTTCGGATGACAACTATAGCAAGATTTCTGCTCTAATACTTTTTTGGCATATAGTTTACACTGATTCATGCTTAGTGATGAGATGATAGTGTGTGTGCAAGTTCCACTTGCAATAAATATATTAATCTGCTCTTTCTTTATGGCAATTTTTGCTTTCTGTTTTAGAAGCACAGGCGCAAAAAGTACTGTCATCTTACGCTAGCAATGGAAGACTGTATGTACACAGATACATTTCATAAACTCTTATGTTGCTGTGGTCATCTAATTTCCATCATTTCTAGTTGTATTTTGGCACTTCAACAAGAAAAAGATGTGTGATACAATTCAAGCTGCATTGAGAACTCACCTGATCCTGCCCCGAGGGCGTTCAGATTGCTCTGACATAAAACTTGTGCTGCTGAGGCGTGAGGCACTGCTGGTTCGGGAAATGGCTGACACATCACTGACATCGCTATCTGATGATTTGGCAGAGACGTTATCACAACTTCTGTACTGATCTGTTTGTATATTATACTAAAGATCAAGAAAAGAAAGGGTGAGGAGTCTCATCATGATATAATGTATATATTGAGACAACAAATGACCTAAGTATGACAAATCTCTCTAACTGCTTTTAGATGCAACAAAATTTCATGAAATTCAGTGGAACACTTATATTAATGTCTTTATGTCTATTGAAGAAATGAAAAATGGTATTTATGGAATAAAACAGATACCTGAAATAAACTACAGTATTTAAATTTAAATAGGCTGCTGGTTCTTCAGTACATTATAATTATAATAATAATATATTTATGCAGTGGATGCACACCTTCTCAAGCACGTGCTTACTGTCTACTTGACTATGCACTTTTTTCCCATTTTTTCAAATATTAAAAATACACTATGAAATACCTGCACAGAATCAGTTGGGAACAAGAGAACTTCATATGGGTCTGGATGAAATATAATGCTACATGAGTTTTGCATTTAGGGTTGATTCCAATACCTAAGTTCTATCAGAAAAGAAAAAGAGTACATTTTCTACTTTCAGATATCTCTTTGTATCATGATACTAGAGAACTAGTCTGGCAAAGCTAAATCAGCAAAAAATAGTATTTGTTTTCAGGGAGATCAATTCCCTGATCTAGCTGGGTGTATATGAGAACTAGCAGAAGACCAGCAGCAGGAATAGGTGGTCGGGGTGGACATTACTACTCTTTTGTTAACAGCAGAAGCTTTGACTGGTTGAAACTGATTGCAACACCACACCCTCTATCACATACTACTCACACAGTCATATTACCTACATTATCAGTAAGAATATATACAAAAAGGGACTTCAGCCCCTGTAATGTCACACTTACCTAAATCTTCAATCATACAGATAAGGATCAAATCGTAGTCAGGTTCCCCAAAATAAAATTCACTATCATTAGAGAGAAAGGGACCTATGGCTGAAAAGTGACTTAAATAGTGGTATACTTTTCCAGTGCATATTATGTGAAAACTATTAACAAGTGCTAACATTAGTCAGTTCTTGACATGACAACTCTAGGGAGTCCATTTTCCAGATCTGTGCTAGGTAAAACTGCAAGTCATAAAAGTTTATTTATGAATTGCACACAAAGGTGTGACAGTTTATGAATAGCCCCAGCTGAACTTAGCACTGGGTTACAGGCTGAGTCAGTCAGCAAATGTCATGATTTAACTTTAAAAGCCTGGCAAACATGAGCTGAAGTTTGTGCAGATGAATGTATCACAGTTCCTGTCCTCAAGCCATGTTTTTCTTCCTTTGCCCCAGTGCTTTTCAGCAGCTCCCTCACAGGTCTCCACAACACACTTGGGAACCTCTTGTAAAACAACCAAAAGCAAGACAAGGAAGCTAATTGGAGTAAGGAAGGGGAGGAAATAAAGAGGATACTAAGGACTGATTTTACATATGGGATTCCTGATGAAAAAATCAAAAAGTTTATTTAAAGTTTAGCTTCTCAGCATGTGTTTCAGTGTCACTCAGCTCCTGTACAGCCAAGATTCAGAACACAAACCAACTTCTGAATAAAATCCTGTGGGTTTGACCTGAGGAGTGTGCCCTGCAGAAACTCTTAGCAATATCACGTTAGGGGTTTGCATAGACTGCCTGAATAAAAACTGTTGAGATAGAAAAAACTCTGGCTCACTAAAGGTAGATTTTCAACCTCAAATACTAAGTGAAACTCAGCAGCATGATTCCAGAATACCACAACACCTTGGAGCTCAAATAAAATGTCTCAGAGGCAGTGACATGGAAACATATGCAGCAGAAATCTGATTTAATAAAGTAGGTGACACAGAGGATTCAGGAATGCCGATATTTAAAAACAGTTTCAACTCCAGTAAGGATTTATTTGAAGATTCTCTTTCCAAGTGACTTTGTGTGACTTATCTGAATATAAATTACCAATGGGGTTAAGGTGAAACTATGCTGATATATTTATCCCGACCATCTTTTGGAAATAGCTCACAGGGTCTTTTAAATATTTTCACTGCTTGCCCTCTTCCAGACTGCAAAAAGCCTCTCTCCAAAACTAAAATACAAAACGCATCAATTCTTATCAGCTCTATTTCATAATAATGAAACATTTTCATCTCTGTAGATATCACATTTTCCTTCTAAAATGTATACTTTAAAAAATTCTAAGCAAGAGTAAAAGTGATAAAAATTTCTTACTTTTATGGCTAAACGTACATGTTCAGAGGCTTGGAAACCAAATGGTTACTCTTTTCCAGTTTACGTTAAAGAGTTCCACTCCTTAGCCAGCATTGCTATTTTATGCAAAATTCCCATGGAATTCCTAAAGGAATCCTTAAAACTTTCCTAAAATGAGACATCTAAAAATATGAAAAGCCTCTAAACATAGGAATGTTCTAGTTTTCCATTACTTTAAACAGAACTTGATCAATCTGCAAAGGAAATCTTGACCATATTAAAATAAATAGGAAAATTTCTGTTGACTTCAGTGGAATAGGAATGTTACTCTACATATTTATTTAAACTACATCTAGAAATGATTTCTCCACAGTAAAGTTTTAAAAATACTTACAATATAAAAATGAAGTCTCTCTGAAATACATGGCTTGTTATGCATGGCAACAGAGTAAGTGCTCCAGAAATGTCTCCATGCCTTATTTGCATTTGCTGGAGACAATCCGACTTCCCCTCTCCATCACAATGACGTCTATTTACTTTTCTTCCTCACCAGAAAGTTTACATTCTCATTGTGGCCTTAATGAGTCTGTATATAGCTGTTACGTGACAATGTATCGTCTGTGCAAGTTGAAACTTTGCCCCCTTTCAGTGGAGGACGGGTCTTGGTTTGAAAAAGCATACAGTGAAACTGGAAAGTGCATACAGTGAATCTGGAATGATAACAGAAGATTCACGTGGTCCCTGGGCAGGAATAATGTGCTAGTTCAGAAGACTGACACAATCTGAGCTCTCCACTCCATCAGTGAGCAACCATAACCAGATGCACTTCTTTCCTACCTCTCTCTCTAAACCTTTCTTCTTCTTAATGTTGAGGGACATACAGGCTTGCTGGCCTTTCTCCCATGCCAAATCTGAATTTGGCCTTTTGTTTAACATTTAATATTCAAACACAAGAATAAGAGAAGTTGAACACAGTGGACTATATATGCTACCTGGGGAATGGGAGGACCCTCTGGTTCACTCTTGCTGCACCTGCTCCATTTTTCATGGGCCACTTATACAGGCTGGGAAGGATGGGGAAGAGAGATAAAAAGCAGCATCAAGCATGGTTGTCCTGCTTACTGGTTAAGACACTTGCCTGCGAGAGAGAAGATCTGGGTCCCAGCTTGTGTGTCAGTGACTGTTTAGGAACTCAGCCTCATAGAATGTCTGTTCAATATTAAATATGCAACCATTTGTTGCAACAGGGTCTTGAGCCCAGGTATCCCCTCTCTTAATTGAGTGCCTATTCACTAGGCTATATAGTTGTCTTCCTACCTAGTCCAATACAGTCTACACAAAATGGAATTGTTTTAAATATCAGACTGGCTTAACAGAGTGGCTTTCAGGTGTTGGTAGACAAAGTATTTCACAGTGAGCTGGGAGATGATAACAAACTAAATACAGGTCTTCTACTTCTTGCCTTGCTATTCCAACCACAGAGTTATTGTACAAAACATGGAGCTTCCCTTTCTGCTGAGATTGGCATGAAATGGTTCAGCTTTTACTGTCCCTTTGTACCCTTTCCCAGGACTGTGATTCCTGAGAGAGTGAGAGAGAGAGAGAGAGACCCTTTCCTTTCAGAGATATTGGGATTAACACAGAAAGTGGTGATGTTGACAGATAATGTTGAGTGCTGTAGCATTTACATTTTAGTTGTTACTGTTATGAATTTTGCCCTTTCTTCTCATAGCAGATGTTTCTACTGAATTCCTCATCCTGTACAGGAAGCATACAACTTTTACAAACGTCTACCTCTTCTCAGTACAATCTGATAATTAAACAATACCCTCAGCTAACAGTCTCCTCCCCAATTCCTTATCCCAAGAGACTTACAAGAAGACTGCGAGAAGGAAGAAAAAACCTAGACTTTTCCTGTGTCTTTCTCCCTTTCCTTCTTGCAGATTCTCCCATGGAAGAGTATAGACTACTTGAGAATTTTGAAGTCAGCTGATATAGCCAGTTTATTCTGTTCCTAGTGAACTTTTCTTGGCAGAAAATTCATATAAATAATTTGCACTACTGCCAATCAAGTACCTTTTTAAAATTCCTTTGAAAGATCGCTTTATTTTCCTTACCGATATTTCAAATAACATGAATGGTTTGGGGGAAAAAAACAGATGAACAAAATGAAAGCAATTTCGAAGTTTACTTTTTTTTCCTTCAAAAAGAGACAGAAGTGAATAGTACTCTTTCACACATCACTGCTAATTAAAAGAAGAGTATTTTACTGTTGCAATACACCTGAACTTATAATTCAGACGAAAATTGTTATAGTCTAAAAGAGACCCACTTATTTGATACGTGCACTAAAGTAATGCCTGAAGGTTTCCAATTGGGATCAAAGGTAATATGATTTAGTCCCACTCATCTGGAATCCTACTGCTCTTCAGAATAACACCACGTTTTAAAAATATAAATATATTTGTTACAGTTTTCCCTATCTTGTTACACTTACATAAAACACAAAAATAATTTTGAAGCTTCAAGATTAAGTGAATTTTCAGAGCAATCACTTCTCTCTCAACTCTGTGTCTAAAGCAGTTAAAGCCTGTGTAGCACTTCCATTCCAAAGTGTACTATTTATCACATGAGGAGAGCTGCTAAGGTTTGCAGCAACTTTGATACCAACTACTAAAGAGTTCTGTTTTTCAAACATTAATAGTAGCTAGCTTGAAAAGCCCAAATTGTCTGCATTGTCTGTCTGCTTCTGTATTACAAAGACAGACATTTTTTTCAATATAACTATCTCAAATATAAACACTTGAAATGCAGTTCTTCCATTCACTTTACCACCTATGGAGCCTCTTACTCTTCCTCTATGTCAGCAGAAGGAGAAAAAAGGGCAGTGATGAACTCCAGACATGTTAATGCCAATGGAAAGAGCACAGATGCAAAAAAAAAAAGACTGTACATCATGGATACTGTTACAGTTCTTCAATGACTAACAAAGTTAGAAATTTACTAATTATAAGGCATGTTTTAGAAGTAATTTAATAAACTACTGTAATTATGTTATATATTAATAAGCATTTGCACTTCTGCATTTCTCTCTCCACCCCCATGGATGATAGAATAGTTCAGGGTTTTGAAAACTGAAGGAGTGTCCCCTTCTTCGACTACAGAAAAAGCTCAGGCAACTAACCTCTAAAAGTGAGTGCATGCCTCATTAAGTGCTTAAAATGAGGAAAAATAAATCCAGACCAGAAACATTAAGGGCTAACAGAGAGACTTAAGCAAGACTTGAGATCATACCTATCTTTTGAGGCACCTTACTCTAAAAAGGAATTTTGCCCAAACATGCTGAACCATCCATGAAGCACCTTGAGTTTTACAACTTTTCAGTGACTCTAGCACAGAGTTCCTCTAAAGGCTGCATGGATTCATGGCCCCGCAGTCAGCATCCTGGTGCTTCTGGGCCACCATCTGTGACCCCCGCCAGCATAAGGGTCTGTGTCTTAGGAGTAGCTCACGTGATGGTCCAGAGAACTGTAAGTAACTGCTTCTAGGTAACTCTTCCCAGGTCTGTATCCAGTTCAAGTACTGTGAACATCACTCAACTTTCAGATGTCTAACGGCCAACAGTAAAAATAAGCAAGTCAAACAACAGAAAAGCTGTAAGCAAAGCCCAGGAATCAAATGAATGGATCTTATTGAATTTAGTGAAATTGTATCAGTACAAGAGAGATTGTAATATCAATATGCTACTTATTAACTATTTTCTCTTGAAGGTGGAGGAAAGAAGATGAAGGGAAAATATCTGAGAGATCTCCTGGAGAATCCCTTTCTATACACAGCCCTAAGTACCTTGCCCAGCATCACATAAAACTTTGATAATCAAAGCTTCCTATCATCCTGAGTCTCCTGTCCAGCCTGCCCATGTGGACTTTAACTATCAAGTTAAATCTGTATAGAATGCCATTAAATTAATGCCACCATTGTACTTCACTTGCTTTTAAGCTAAACGCTTTCAAATCACACACACTGTTAACTGAGTTAGTAGTGCATTCAACTATAGAGTGATGCCATTTTAAGTAAGTACTACAGTGCTCTGATTAATAACTCTCTTAAATAAACAGTCCTAAAAAACTGTGTTGTGCACTCTCTGGAAAGCCGGAGCAACTGTAGCAATGTGTTTGTGTTCATGGTATCTGTAATAAAAGCCTACTGAATTTTGAATTACAATCCTAACTAAGATATTCTTTTATTAATATCTGTGCAAATCCAGAATTATGCTACTGAAGTGTTTTGATTCTCCTAGACACAGAAGCAGCACAAACATATGACAGGGATACTATCCACTACAGCTTTACCAACATACAAGAAAGGAGAAGAGAAATTTATTTAAAGTTCTTTTTTAAACGCTTTTACCAAATCCACACAGTATTTTTTTAATTTGGCTTTTTAGAACTGAACTGTTTCATACAAATTACGGACCTCTTCCACTGGAACTGAAGGAAGTAAGTATGTGAGGACATATCTGTGAGGATCTCAAAACAATTAGAGTAGAAGAGCCATCAAGACCTATATAAATGCTCTAGAGCAGACAGTTACCTATTCCCAGTGTGTTCATTGAAAAACAACCAAGAACTATTTAAAAATGTTTACACACTAATCTGCACAGTGTGTGCTTGAAAAACATGCATACACCATCCATGTCAGCTGATTGATATGAGAAGCAAAAGGAGTATTTTCTTTATGTACAGCACAGCATAATTTCTCAAATACATATAACCACTTCTTTCCTGAAGCATTAGGCCAACATTGCTACTTGAAAAAGGAAGCGTTTCTGTTAAAAAGTGACAACCTATGCTTGCAACTATGATGAACAATTTCTTAATAGTTACTATTTCTTTTTCACTATTCTAAAATGTCTATTAGACCACTATATATTTTGTCTTTTTCAGTTAAAATAAATCCTGCTCCTGCAACTTTCAAAGATTTTTCACAGATTTTGGGACCAGAAATTAGGCATAGTCTTAAGTCCTTAGAAGTCAGACTCATCAGCTTTACTGCATCACTTGATATGACTTACTAGATCTTCCTCAGAACTGCCTAATCTGAATCTGTCTTGTCTATTTTCTTGACGCTTTCAGCATTTGCTGAAGGTAAAGAAAGACAGTAGCACTAAGAAGAAGATTGCTTGGTTTAACAATATAGTCATCATAGTGACATGAAGCAAACAGTTACATCACTGAATATTGTACAGAGTGTTAGTATGTGCTAATTTGTTCTTATCACTTAAAAATTTATTATAGATACATATAAAATAGATATATCTATTCATATAGATATAAAATTTATTATAGATTGGATTATCCTATCCAGGCAAAAATTAATGCAAAACCAAAGACCTCCAGTTGGAGTAAGGACCACACTATTAACATGTAGAAAATACCTGAAAAGTTAGGATTTAAAATCCAGTAGAAGTAATTCATTTTCCTTACTTCTTTTTTATCATGGAAAGCAGCACACATCTGTCAGAACACCAGGTACCCAGAACGTGTTTTTCTCACCAGAATGGACAAAGAATTTGCTTCCTTAACGTTGTGGTCATACATTTTTTAAAGTTTCTGAATCAACAATACTTCAACAGAGTTCTTTCCATCTAGTACTCATCATGCTGAGATTTCAAGTTGGATTTCATTTCCACATATACTTAGAACCTAAAGACAGAAACTCCAGACACTAGAGGATAAGGGAAATTGGTAGCATGGCAGATTGATGTTTTCCAACAACCACTTTACTGTATACCAGATTCACAATAGCCCTAGTTTGAAAAATTCATTGAGGAGCAGAAATCATGCTTACAATAAATATTAAAGACAGTCAGACTTAAAAATATGTTTTGTAATGGAAAATATAGTTTATGAACTTTTGAATCAATGTGTAAACATGGTTAATCCAAATAAGAAATCTGGCCTTTAACTATGAACTGAGGTTGATTTTTGTTCATCCCGGCCAAAGTCCTCATATCACGCATTACTTTTCTCACTAGCAAACTTTATCAAGCTCATTTTTACTGTGTTTTCAAAATGTTAACTGCCTGGGGGTGCCACACAGACACAGTGCATAAAGTCACCCTCTTGTCCTGAGCTGACAGAGTGGATCTCCTGTGAATGTTATAGGAAACCCCATATCAAATGAACTATTTTAATTATACAAATTCTGGCTTCTTATAGATGATCTCATTGGAAATTTCCATCCTATTCTTTTTTTATAGCACTGATATCTGGCAGTTCGGCAACTGAGGGCCTAAAGCATTGTTTCCATTATTCCTCTTCCCTCTGAGAACTGTTTTATTTAAGTTCTACATTCACAGTGAGGTGGTTTCAAAATAGAAACATCCTTATTAAAGTTCCCTTCACATTTAACCGTAACAAGATCTTGACCAAGTTTTTCATCCATTAGATGTTATCAGTTAGATGTCTGATTCCTGATTTATCCATTCCTAAGTGACTCTCTGATTTTTCAAACTGCTGAACAAATTTTGATATGTATTACTTTAACCTGTTCCTCCCGGAACATGCATCAATTCTGTGAAACACAGGGAAGTGATACTGAAGGGGTAGGGACAGAAAGTCAGATGGTGCTACTACAGTGAGTGTCAGGAGCATTCTGACGTTCTCAGCTGCTGAGAGCTGGACAATGTGTGCTGTTTTCTGTAAGGCAATGATTCTGCAAATGGAGAGTTCATCTCTTTTAAAACATAGAAATAAAAACCTAAGTGTTGAGTTCTTATGTATATGGAGGAAGTCTTGCAAATATGGCTCCTAAGGCATCAAAGGCAAAATTAATCAAAGCTGTAATTTTCTCTCAACAACTTCTATTCTGAGATCTTACTTTTAATGCATGCTGTTGTTAAATGTCCTGTTTTTTACAGTACACTTTTACATTTTTACTGCCATCCCGTGGTCCCCTGTTGTAAACACACTACTATCCTGCAATTCTCAATGGCAGTGAAAGAACAGAATGGCAGGAATGCTGCCAGCAGACCCGAATTATGGCTGGTTTTGTCTTTGCCCTTTATTTAGACTGCACAAACAGTGCTGTATCTCTAAGAAGGAAACATAAAAGTGTAACTAAATGTCTTCCCTCACGAGTTCTGCAAATGATCCCCCTCAGCCTGGCTGCAGTTACCGCCAGTTTTTGCTAAAGGCAAAATGTCTTTAGCAGCTACACAGAAGATGCAGCTCTAGCCCCTCACAATTTCACTTGTAAGAGGCAATGCAGATCCATGAGACATTTTCAACAATTTGCTCAGAAGCCTGTACAGTTTTAAAGTTACACAGCTGTGGAATACCATTTCATCATTTTATAGAACAAACATATGGTGGCTTTATATAACTTCATTAATGCAATTTCATATACACATAATTATTAGAGGAAACCTTTATATTTTCATTAGAAAAGGAGATCAAAACTCAGAGTAATTAATATGCATTTCCAGAAAGGAAGTATTTTATCTGTGAACAATATTTGGATGCAAAAATACTATATGAATATGAGAACAGGCCCACAAGATCAGATCTAACTCTGTTTAGGTTTCTATACATCAGGCAACAGTGAAGGCCTAGAGGAGAATAAAAGAATAGGGCCATCATCCAACAATACTTCCATGGTCCACTTTTCCAGCCTCCAGTAATTTGCAGGCCATGGACTTCCTAAGCTAGACGCGACATGATTTTGTTTAACCACTGTTGATGGATTTTTCTTCCCTGAGATAGTTTTGAAGTGTTCTGCATTTTGCAGATTCACTTTAGATGACATCAAAGACTAAGTCTACTGCACTTCAGATGGGGCTAAAAAGGATTTTGAAAAGCTATTACTCAAAGATACTTCTGTCAGGCTTTATACACAGTATTCTTGAGGGTTATGTAATATTTTAAAGAATCATGTTTATTCCTTCAATTTCCAGAACAAAATAGCATTTTCATACTACTAATTTTACCTTGGTATATTGCTCACGCTCATGTTCTTGACTAGAACCAGACCCTGATGTCTGATTATAACGGTGCACTTTCATTTTCATCTGTCTCGTGCGCTCCTCCACTACTAAGCTTGCTGCAAAAACACATAATGAAAATCAATTAAAAGCAGTGAAAAACTTTTGAAAAACAAATAGTTTAGCAACAATTTTAACTTATTTCCATCTCAACAAAACAAAGAAATGTACAAACATGTAGAACAAGCAGGGTGTAAACACAGAACGAAGGAACACTAATGTCACTTCCGTTGCCAAGAGTCTTTACCTGAAAATGGGCAGACATCCCAATTTTCTATACATAATCAAGTTGGTGCAACAGATATGAAAAGAGCAAAAGAATTTAGGTGACAGGCTGAATTATAAACCTGTTAAGCCCTCTGGATGCAGGGGACATAAATCCATGGTCACCTAACCATGCATTTGCTTAACTGTAGAAAACATTATAGTAGCATTCTAAGGGTTAATACATCAAACATGTATGAAAATTTTCTTTTGAAATAATTAACTCCTACTGCTATCTTAAAACATGACTGCTTACCAAAGCTAAAAATTATTTTAAAGAGGAATAACTTCTCTATTTAACTAGACAGTAAAAAATGCAATAAATAGAAGAAAGTTTCTAATAATTTTATTTACAAAAAGTCCTTTAAAAAAACTTCTTTGCTCTCTAGCATTCACTTCTATTTCAAAGAAATTGTATGTTCCTATATTTTCAATTTCCCTACTATAATGTTTGCTTAAAAATATCTAATCCTAAACTTTCAAGAAGCTGTGGTGCTATAAAGAACATCTTCTTTACTTTGAACAAATTATGACAATCATTATGACAATTAATACTGGCTGTGCTTGCCACAGGAAGATAACCTTAAATTAAAGATGTATATGAAAGCCACTGTACATATGTGAAAGCATTTCCTCATTTATTCCTATACTTTTGTTCAATATTTGTTGGGTTCTTTTATGAAAAGCTTTCTTAAAATAAGTTAACCTTTGTGGTAGTACATAATTCTCAGAAAGAACTATGTATTCTGACATTCTTAAACTTAGTAGCACTATAAATGCAAAGCAATTCCAGTAAAATCAAAACTTTGAAAACTGGTACTCTGTAACATTTCTAGAACTTGACCCAAATATACATTAGCTAGTAACTATTCTAAATTACAGGAACACTCACTATGTTTATCAGTTTTTACATGGTATAACATTCTAAAAGAACAACTTTCAGTTGGATTTTTTTGTGCAGTTACAAATTCAAAGCTGATATTTATGTGGAAAACCTTTCCAAAACGCTTTTCTGCTTTTGGGTCAACCATGGATTTATATGACTCTCTCCAAAACGATTAATTTTAAAAGTCAATAGTTTTGTAAACAGTCACTGCCCAGATCAGTGACAGGAGAAAGACACTAATTTTAAAAAAAGCTTGGAATTGATTTGCAATCAAAAAACACATAAAATTTCAAATACCAGAAAAATAAACACTCTATCATGTGTTTATAGATCTGTACTGGGGATTAAAAGGTACCAAAGTTATCATATATGGGTTTTATGCTGCTAGTTAACTATGAGATTCTTTATTTACTTTTTCTTTGTACTTTGCAAGTACAAAGATACACAAAGAAAGCAGTACACATAGGGTTAGATATTTTAAACTGTGTGATATTACCCAAACCATGATTGTGCACACACATACCTCCTGTAATGTGGTCATGGAAATCACAGGATGTCTGTGCACTAGTTGGGTATGAAAAAATATATGAAAATATCACTTTGAAAAATATGTTGTTTTCATGTTCTACTTACACATTTCTTATTTAAAATAGGAGAATTAAATATAGCAAATTACATTAAAGTGCTGCTACAGGTACAAATTTAAGGCAAGAAATAAAGATATCATAGTAATCTTTAATCTCCCACACTGCAGAGGGTATTCTGCACATGCAGAACGTCATTCTGGGCCCAGCGAGTATTCCAGATGACCAATTATGTTGGTAAATGTGTACCTTAATTGCAATGAGTCCAGTTCCACCATCAGATATGCAGGCACAGCTCCAATTACTTCAATGGAAGTTGCATGGAGGTATCTGAAGGCAAAATTGATCACTTTAGGTGAAATTTTTAAAGATGGCCTCTTATTTTATGGACAGGTATGAAAGGATTAAGATATGTCAATTAGTGACTGAACTCAAAAATTTAGATATCTTAATCCTATCATACATGCATGGAATAGACTGAGGATGTAAGATAAGAGGGAATATTGAGACCCCTTTAAAAATTTGGCCCTATATGTGTACTGTGCACAGATTATAGTTACGCTAAAAAATAACCCTTTCATTGTGTGACTTTTAGGTGTTATACCCTATAAATTGTACATTATACTAAATAATTTGTATGAAAGAATGTTATTCTATTACTTATGATACTTGACAAAGAATATTCTATCATATAATAGAAGACATTATTTCAGTGATTATGCAAAAAAACTACTGCAGTCAAGGTTAGGTAAATATTCAACCTTAACTCAGTAATCCCTGATTTTGTTGTCTTTTAATCCTTAACCCGAACCCCACACTTATGTCCTGTTTCACATTATTAAATACCGTTATATAAAGTAACATGAGAACAACTAATGAGGACTGTGAAGAAAATCTGAACTCCCTAATGGAGAAATTTGGTTTTATGTGCACAGTAAAATGTATTTAGCTCATCAGTTAGCTCTTTTCATGTATTTCTAAGCAAGCAATTGTCCAAAATGTAAGTCTGTTCTCCTAGAAAATACAACTGTGTTCTTTTTCACTTTGTTTACCATGCACATCTGAGCATCTGCTGCATCTAACTGAATTCTGTGATGGAAAGTTTAGTCAGCTCAAAAAGCAGCCTGGTCTGCTCTTTACACGTTAATCACAAGAAGCAGAACGAATCTGAGACAGGAGCAAAAGCACATTACCAGAAGCTCTAACAACCATAGGCAACATCACCATGCAATCACATTGCTTTCTTGGAACACGGTTAGTTACCACAGGTAATGCAAACTTGACATAAACAATACTTCAAGAACTTAAACTGCCTCTGAGAAAAATATGGGTCTGACTTCTTCACGGATATGAGTATTTACAGAGTGCTTTTCCTGGAGCTCTTGAGAGGTAGGACTATGCACTGGAATCCCAAGACCTCTAAACTCCACAGTGGCCCTAAAATTAAAAATATGGAGATGTACTACAAGCATCTCAAATTAGTGGTACAGCTACCACCAGGATCAGTTGGGCCAACATGTCACTGTAGTGTCAGAAGCCACACTCTAATCTCTTTTACAGCTGCTGATTCAGACATGAGATGAATCAAGATCACAACTAACTGAAAGAGGAGAGCTCATAAAGTAGACTGCTTAAATAAGAGCAGCAAGTTTAGAGTCAAAGCTTTTATTATAAGGGGTTTTCATTTTCTTCTTATGCAAACCACATGAAGGTTGTATAACAATGATGTGCATACGCAATCAAGCCATGCAGAAGAGAAAAGACAGACATATGAATGGAATCAAAACGTCAGACTTGAGCTCCAGTAATATATTTATAAACCGGTCTGATTCCTCGTATTCCCAAGCTACGAAGAATTAACTGCCCAATGTAGTGCTGAATGGTCTTCTATCCAGCAAACAAACCTCCCTTAGCTATTACTTAGTTTATTATTCAACTCACTGCTAAGTCTCATTTCGCTTCCACTGTGAATGGAATTTAAAGGAAGAAGACTTGGTCTACAAAGATGAAGACTTTCTCCTATCCCATAGGCTAGCAGCATCCATCAGCTCCTCCGGGGTCTTTTCCTCAGATGTCATTCAAGAAACATCCTTTTGAAGACTCTGCACCCTGTACTGTAATTCATGAGAAAGCTTACAGGATTCTAAATATGTGACATATTGGAAGTACAACTACACATCTGGACTTCTAATCTTTGTAGAAGTGCTACTGGTATGAGTAAAAGAACAATTTAACACACGTACATAAAGGAAGAGGGTTTTTTTACTCATAAAGTAATCTCAAAAACTTGAAAATATTTCTTGTTAAAAACTAAGGACAGTTCTTGATGCATGCTTCCATTATATGGAAAGCACTTCTCATTTTTTATTGACAGCCTATAAAATATATGATCTCCTTCAATTGTCTAAAATATACAAATCCATAATAGGTTACTAATAGGAGGCAGGGAATAAACTAAAGAAAATGGCTACAGCTCTCTCACTTGCAGCCTACAACCTACTCTCAGAGAAAATTAGGCCAGACCAATATCTTAAAGGAGATGGCCATTTCTTAATTTTTCAAAAAGATTATCTTTTTACTAAAATTTTATACCCCTTTTAATATGTCAGTGCTATGGTAAGGTTTTTAGAGTCACATCTGATAGCATTAGCTAGTTGAAACTAGAAATGAAACTGAACTAATTTTGAGTTTTTAAGTCCTCTATTTAAGGTCTGAAAGTGGGAGTAAACAATGCATTTTTGTAAATTATCTTAAATGGTATGGTGCTATAAACACCTGTACACTAAGTTGACAGTATAATCTATAAAATATTTATATGTGGGTTCATCTAAATAAGGACTGTACCACAGGCTGAACTATTAAGGAACAGCAAAAATGTGACAGCTGCCTTTCTAACTCTAGCTTTTAATTCCCAAACCTGCATGTTTAGATATCCATCTCTTTCACATTACAACAGTCATCAAAGACAGTCTAAATTCTGCAGACTTTAGAAAGCTTTGGATCTTGATAATAAATAACATTTAAAAAGAACTCACTTAAACATTTGAAAGAAGGGATTAAAATTATTTTAGCACTAAAACTACTTCCTGTGGAGCAATGTGACCATCTTGATTCTTGACCACCTTCAAATTCCAAGCCAAACAACCTTCCACCCAACACTGAACTGCTGGACATACTACACATGTACCACTAGTGAAAAGTCACAATATCTGAAGTGGAGACTTGCTGCTATCTAGCAAACAATAAAGCAAGAGATCAGAAGGGAAATTTTGGCAAAGTATATCAAGATAAGTCTTTATACTTAAGAAAAGAAAAATAAATCCTTAAATGCCATACAGATGAAAAAGATAGGGAGTTTTAGGACATCAAAAAACTCCTGGAAACTGGAAGATACTCAATTTATCTAAGGGCAAAGAGATTCAGATATTTTAGGAAGACTATCATTCCAAGCATACAGCTGTCAAAAAAGATTCAGGGACAAGTCATGAGAATTATATGAGGTCCATAGAGCTGTCTTGCAAAAACAGATTTAGTGATTAAAAAGAAAGCAGATATATGACTTGATTTCGGTCCATAATCATTTACATGTTGGAAGATTTCTGAGAGTAGAAGGCTCTGTAATTTAGCAGATACAGGTACAATAATATCCAAAAGCTAAAAAGAAGTTAGAGAAAAGTCAGTCAAGTAATATGATCTATGTTTAAAAAGTCAGGTAGTTAAGCACTGGAAAAATTTTCCATCACTTGCAGCCATTACATTAAGTGAAGATACCTTTCTAGAAAGGCAGTCTTGCTCAAACACAAATATAAGCTTAATGCCACAACCAAAAATGACATTACCTGGTCAGTGATTAAAATAGATAATCACAGTCCTCTTTGCTAGCCTATATAAAACCGATGAATGTTTTAGTACTGGTTATACCATTTCCTGTAAAGGCAATGTCTGCAACAAACACAGATTCTGCTCTTGAGCATATATCTGCACAAGGTGGAGAAAATAGAAAGGAGGTGTGGGCAAACAGTACAAGCTGGAAATCCTCCAAGTCTTACCTGTACTATTAACTGCTGGAGTAAGCTAGGTAAAAAGAAGAAATTGGCATCAAGATGGCTGTAACCCTTACCAGTATATATCATATTCTTTATGATGCAAACTTTAAGTGAAAAAGTCTGAAAGTGAAAAATGACAGAAAGATTTGCATACACATGGAAGCTACTGAAAAGTAAGTTGAAATGAAATTTTATCTCATAAAACCTATTTCACAGTAGCAATGTATCAGGGCATTCCTATATTGCACCAGGTGTTTTTACTGTGGCTTAATTCACTACCTAAGAGCACTGCTAACTCCCACTGCACCTATGCTTTAACAATATGCTAATATGCTAAAGGCCTATGCTTTAACAATAAAATGGATTTCATTTGATCTTCCAGGGTATACCTGGAAGTTCAGGACTTCCACAAGCGCTATAACAAATACGGGATTACTGGCAACAATCAGTGGAATCTACTGCCAGGACTGTGAGGCTACAGATCTGTCAATTAGCAACAGAGACCACGACTCTGCTCTTGTGCACTTTTCTCCCTGTTTGCGCACAGTCAAGGGAACAGCAGGTTCAGGAAGCTCTTCCTCATTACAGAAGCTGGCACACAGAGATCTGACCTGTTCTTCAATCTCAGTGTTCATACTAAGAAAAAAAGGTGAACCAATGACAAACAGCTACAATGAGGTCTAGAAGCATGAGTAGCTAGCCCTTCTGCACTGCAAAGGCCAGGAGCTCTATCTCTCTACACTGCCTAGACGTTCTGTGGGTTGAAATCAGGAAAAAAGTGGTATTTGTTTTTAAGAACTGAGAAGTGGAAACTGGAGAAGAAACTAGGCAGAACCAATGGCCAGAACAAAGGCAGGGGAACAAAACAGCAGTAAGAGTTGGATTGGAGAATTACCCACTGGAGTGCGTAAGGGAAGTGAGTGAGAGGGAAGGGGAGTATTCATGGAAGGACTGGCTGTGTAACAGAAAGGAGAGAACCGAGAATGGTATTGGACTCAGAAAGAGTGTTTTAGAAATAATACAGGAGAGTCTCCAAGTTACTTCTTTGCAGCCTTCAGGCTAAATTTTGCAATGTGCACACACAAAGCATCCTTGTGGTACGCTTCATGACTTTAAAAATTCACAACAAACTAAAATGTGAAATCTAAAAAACACCCCAAAATTTGAAATCATGAGCAGATAAATGTGTTTTGAAATCTAGGGTTCCTAATACTGAAAAATCAATCTATTACTAACACACAGACCTCATTAATCGCTTCTCTGCATATACAACTTTAAAAAGTGCCTATCAGTTAGATTTGGATGTGAGGTTGACATGCTCTGAAGCAGGCCCTGCAGCCTGGATCCCTGGACATCACTAGAATGTGTTGTGGCTCCCTTTAAGCTTGTGTGCATAGGTTTCACTTCCATGACAGTTGATATGACTCTAGGTCTCTTCCCAAAATAGAAGTGAGGTATGACCAAAACACAGATTCAAGCTGTCAAGCTCGGAAATGAGTTTGGGTCCCCCAGTATACACAGAGGCATAGCGGCCACTTCAAGTTGAACAACTTACTCCTGAAGGAAGATATGCTAATATAAAAAACTGAACTGGCAGCTGCAGCAGTCAGTTTGCACTTTTTCCTCTAGCAGTTCCAAAGAAGGCCCAAACAGAAGCTGCTATTTAAAAGAAAACAACAAGAAAACACATACTTTTTAGAATCTGAAAAAAATTAATCCACTGATTTTGGCAGCAATCCAAGTCAGTTTGGCACTTTAGCAATCTGAAGATTTTACAGTGACCCTTCCCACTGATTAAGTGGAACAGATGCTTGACTTGTGTATTTGTCTGGCTGAAATGTTCTTCACATCTGTAGCATACTCTCTCCTGCACAGTTATTTCTCTTTTCATACAATATCTGGTGACATCCAAAACCCCTATCTCTCATTCATCTATTGTCCATTCTTTTTATCTCTTGGTCTTCCCTGGGGAAAGTCAGAGGTGACAGTGGGCTACTAGTGCCAGTCAGTTGAGCTTCAAGTTATTCCTGGTCCCCCAGAATGGCCACTGCTCCACTTTCCCCTTATTCTGCTCAACTCTTCTGCCTCCAGGCTGCAGCTGCATTCAGCCCCATCCTGCCTGGGAAACCCCTTGAGCCAGAGGAATCTATGTGTGGAAAGATCCCATCACCTTCTGTCAACTCCCAGAATCTGGCCAGGTCCCTCCAAATGTGGTGGAAACAAGCTCTTTTACAAACCTACAGTTATATAGGCATGTTCTAGTTTCTTTGCCTAAAATAAATTGTTTTTAACAAAGAAACATCCACTGCTGTCTAAATTAGAGTGAGGTCTCAGAACTTGAAAGAAACATAAACAATAAACTGGAATAATTGATTTGCACTGTTCTGTTTGAGAGAAATATAAAGACAGAAGAAAGCAAAAATGATGGACTCAAATAATTTGTAAAATCAATCATTCTTAGTGCTATTAATACTGCAAAATAATCTGTGAGAGTGAATATCTGATTTCAACACTATTTCTTTTTCATCTAATTATTTTCAGATTGTGATGAAAACACTCTTGAGCATTGACATGGATGTTGGTGTTCTTAGCTAGTAAAACAGCTACTGCATTTTACCTAAGAAACTCTGAATGGATCAGTGGGATCCATCCTTTCACAAAATAAAGAAGTCGTAGCAGATATTCTGATTCAAATCCATGATACAAATTGGCTTTGGTCCACCAAAGCCTGGATTCAGACCAGAATTTCCCCAGATCTAAAGAATTCAACACTGAAGTTCACTAAAGGTTCATCTGTGCTATTAATGTTTATGTGGTATAGTATTTTGCTGTTAACATTAAATAGGATTGTTTTTTTTCCCTCTCCAAGTTTTATCCTGACTTTGAGATAACTCTTAATTCCAGAAAAAAAATAAAAACAGGACTTATCTGCAATATTGCCTTGATAGGGACAAGACAGATTGCACTATTCACTTCCTGGAACAGACTTAGTATCATCAAAGCTCACTGACTGACAGATATTAGCACAGACCATGGAGAATTCATAGGAGGTCAAAACTACACCTGCGAGAATTTTATGCCTGCCTGCAGAAACCTGCCCTAGATCATGCTTAGCTTTCTGAGAGGGTTAAGGGCTTGTCATGAAAATAAACAGGTCATGTTGAACTAACTTTTCTTCAGAATGTCTCTGCATATAACGGATAGTGTCTGGCCAGCGTCACTTTCAACTATCCTAACCACAGATCTATGAAACATCCTTCACTGATGCCTGTAGCCATGGCTGCGTCATTACCATTATATTAGAAGCAGACATTCAGACCTCAAGAAGGGCTTAGGTAACTCTTAATTAACTCTTAGTTTTTGAATAAACTTTAACCCAAACTAGCAGGTTCTGAGCCAGGTAAAACACCATGACCACTCCTGTTAATACTATACTCCAGCATATAGCATTTCCATGGGAAAATTAGACATCACAAGAGAAATCACTTTCAGATTCGAAAGAGGGATATCAGATAGCATACGGATATTTAAGAAAGAACCTTATCACTGGGTAAACACTGTTAACTAAATATAACATACTGACATGGAATATATTGAGGGAAAAGCCAGTATTAACAGTTGCCAAACATTTGTAAAAAATTACATAAATATTTACCTTTTGTGGAAGAGTTAAAATTCTCTTGTTCTTCAATGAATTAAATGCACGGAATGATGGAAACAGAAAAAGAAATCAGCAAATTTAAAGTTAGATAAAGAAATGTGTTACAAGTGACAATGGCATGTACAGTAGGCATACTACAGCATATGTAAAAGTAATGTAGAAAATTAAAATGATAAACCATGACAAATAATAAAGCCTATGATCTCTTCTTTAAAATTAACAGGAACAATGAAGTCACTAAGATCCAGATTGTGGATTCTTTAAGTATTCTGCTACAGTAGTATTGTCAAACCCAAGTTTATGAACGATATAAAATCATAAAATTAAGTATCTTTCTAACTTCTGAATCATATAGCCCTATTTTATGTTTTGAAGCCTTTTTCTGCAATAATGAGTTTTACATATTTACTTTCTATGAACTGATATTCAAATTACTTGACTATTGAAAAAGGGTCTTTAAGGAAAACCTAAAACATTATGAGGCTTGAATTAATTTGCAAGAGCTAGCAGTGCTGACAGAAAATACTCTTCAGTGTGAGTAAAGATTCCACAAGCTGCCTCAGAATATGTAGTGCCACCTAATAATTTCAAAATAAAACCAGAAATATGAAGACAAAAAAAAAATACTAAAACATTAAAATCTAAAATTAAAATGACTTATTCTTTTCCTTTGGCACCTCAAATTTTATACTGATAGATTTGAAAAAAGGTTTTAAATGAAAGGGTCTGATCTTTTACCATTACTCAAGCAAAACTCTCACTGGCTACAATGAGACTTCAATGATCAAACACATATACATAAAGCTGCTTTTCTCTAACTATTCATATTTTAGGTTCTTAAGCTGATTAATGATGAAAAGATATTTGCAACTCAAATGTATTATTTAACAACATACTGTTTTTTCATATGAAATTCTGATTCTTGTTTGTTAAAAGGAAACTGAACATCAACACACTTCATTCCTCTATGTTGTGATTATCTTTAGAGATTTGTATATGTTTACATACATATATATTATATACATGAACTTTATAAAAGTAATCACCATTCAGTACAAGCACAGTCTTCAAAGTAGTTTTCCTTCATGAAACAGCAACACACACACACACGCACACACACACATGCACTTCAACGTGGATACAAGATATGTACAAGGCTCGTGCAGTTTTTTTCTAACACGGGTTAAGATACTGCAACACTTAATGGAGGTATAATTCTCTCTTTCTCTGGTCACACTTCCACTTCTTTAAAGGCCACTGCATAAGGCTTATTGCTATTTATGTCACTGTAAACAGATACAAAAACACTAGTTCAGTCATGTTTACAGATGTTCTTTAGATGTAAATAGGCTGCTGATTATCACAATCCTTACTGTCATTATAGGACTTCTGAAACATGAAACCACATTCTTGAGCATATGAAAAACAACTGTCCTGCAAAGAGTCAAATAAAAGCAGACACAAGGAGAATGATGTTTGGCCTGAATTCACTCCAAAAGATCATTTCTAGAAAACCAACAACTATCACACCTTTATCTTGCTAGTTCATAAATTTTAACAGCACATAATATAACTTTTCTTATTCACTTGTTTGATTTCTGTCCTAATATTATCTACGGCAGCTAACAAGTAGTGTAGAACAATGCTACAGATCTTCAGTCTGTATTCATTGATCAGTAAGATGATTAACCACTATACAAAAAGTACACAGACCCACCCTAAAATCCTATTCAAGCAAGAATTCCTGTGAAGTTCCATAGTCGCTATGACAGAGAATGGACTGAGCAAAGATTGCAGAAATAAGCTTTATGCAAAAGTATCATTAAAAAAAACCCATGCAACTACACAACAAAGTTGTTAGATAAACAGCACGAAAAACAAAGTTAATGCAGAATCCCCCCCCCTTAACTTTCATACACGATTTGCAAAGTTCCGTTCCAACGTTGCGCCAGTAACAAACACTGATGCAAATCTCTTACAATTTGGCACAAGATGACATATTGAGAACACGGCATTGTCCTTACCATGGCTTAGAATTTCACTGCTTTAGGCACTGAGTGAAAATACCTTATTATTAGGTCCTTTTACAAAATTGTCAGGAAAAAAAAAGAAATAAAAAATGCTTCTTAAGTAGAGTAAGTTCAGATAATGACTACTGAATTGTGATTTACTGAAAACAAAGGCACCCAGCCATACTGATATAGACTAAATTTCATAATCTAGCATCTCAGAACCTTATCCTGATGTAAGATCTCCGTGCATCTTGGAGTCTGGGAACTAGTGCTGATGGGGCTGCACTGGAAACAGGTACAGCCATGCCTTGCTTGAATATCATTGCAATTAAAATAAAAATCCCCTTGCTTAAAAGAAGTTTACAATCTTAACTAACTGCTTTAAAAAGTCTTTATGTATTGGACTTGCTAAAAACATTATTTAAATTTTTACAACTCTTCCAAGTGAAAATACCTAGCATTTATTTTTTCTTCCAAACTATCCTAGGCAGCTATTCCCTTTAGAACACAATCTCCAAGAACTTTTTTGTTTGTTTTTTAATTATGCTATTCTGAGGTTTAGTAAAAAGATTAAAATGGACTTTTTCCTTTACATTTATGGTTCCTGATCAGTAGCACCTTGTACCTCGTTTTCTCACAAGTTGACCTTTTATGACCCTCAAACTGTTGACCAGAGCAGCAACTAATCAGACATGACCTGGTACAGACAATGAAATGACGGGTTTTTTTTAGTTCTAAATGTGACAATGACAAAATGGAATGTCTAAGATACAATGTCAGTCCTAGAAGAAGCCTTATATTAGCATGGACATTATCATTTATAAGAGAAGACTGAATGTTACAGTATCACTGTTTCTCAAGATAAAACTACTAACAGCCTCTTGCTCCTTCATTAACTCTCATTTTTTCATAAAGTGAGCTTTAAAGAGTAATAAAACTACATTAATAGAGTCTCCTATGCCTCCTGAATATGCAAATAGCAAAGGAAAAAAAACATTCTTGATTTAAAGAAATTCAGTCTTTTTACAACAATTACTATGATCTGTAAAACAGATTTAGATTCACAGATGTATATATTCAGATGTGTATTGGTCCCTTCTGACACAAGAGAATTTGTGTAGAGCGTAAAACCTAAAGGATTATTTTAATATCAAAATGATAACTCACAGTGTATTACAGAGAATTCTCTTGAAACACAGGATATCCCTTGAAACACAGGATGTGTCACGAGCAAATAGCTTTGTTTACAAATGAGGGAAATGAAAAGAATTTTGAAATGCTACTCCCTATAACAGCTGTAGGTTGCACTAGATTTTAACATCATTTATATCCACAGTGACTGTGAATTTCAATTATTAAGAACATAGTTCAGTTCCAAACACAGTTAATGGAAAATTTTACACTGACTTCAACATGTTTTGGATTCAATCCTACATTAGGGTCAAATGTCTTCTAGTCACTCCATTTGACCATGATACGGAATTGCCAAGGATTAAAGAGATGAAATAGATGTCAAAATTTGATACATTAATTCAGAGCAAATATTATGGTTTTATAGCCTCACTGAATTTATTTTCTTACAGAAGCTTGAAGTTTATTCATACTGTCATAGGTATTTCAGAAGATATTGACAACAAAAATTAAATAGTGTCATTTTATGAAATTCTACTAAATTTAGTCCTTATTTGCAAATATAGTCTCAGCTTGAAAAAACTGGTAAACATGGAAAAAAATAGAAAATTTCTCTTTCAAAAGGACAAGTCAGTCACCTAGACGAAACCAAAGTAGGATGTAGAGAAGGAAATCTCTTTAGTCTTGGATTGCATTGCAGTAATACAGCCATATTGACATAGGGGGTATAATGCATAACAGTGAAGTGAAGGATATGTAGCGTCTTCCTTGTACATTTTATACATGTCACAAGCGTATCAATCACAGATGTAAATAAGTATTCAATGAAACAGCATTACTTCAGGGATGTTCATGGTATCAACAACTTTCTAAACTTACAACAGCTTTAGCCTTCTGTTTAACTTTCAAATTTTCTTTTTTTTTTGTTCTTCTGTATAATTACAACCCACCTCTACTCATTTTCATGGCATTTTATTCGCAGCATACTAATTACCAAAAACAAGAGAAAGATGATAGATGAATACCCAAAGGAAAACCAAATTAAAATTAAATTAAAAGCTAATTCATCATTTATAGTCTACCAAGTTCTGGAATTGCAAAAGAAATACGAAATAAACACGAAATTCATCTCTCATTATGTTTCCCTAAAAAACTCCTAACTTACTAATATGTAAAAATAGAAGCTGTAAATGTAGTCTGTTGCTAGTTCATAACCCAGAGAGTCCTTCGTTCATTAGGAAACAAAACTAGAACGCTCAAATATAAAGTTGAAACTGAGTAAGAGCCACTTGTATTAGTATAGTAATCATTCACAATAAACATGTATTAAACAGGAAAACATTTTTGATAAAAGGTTATTTGAAAGTGTAGTATGCCATCACAGCTCAAAGCCACAAAATTAATGTAAGCTGATTGTATGTCAACATAAACCATTGTGCATCATATAAAAAAGCTATGGTAATCTAACTTTATAAAAAGGTCATGGTCAGGAACATTATGTATTGAAGAAAAAGGTCCATTAACTGTTGTAGAAGCACTACAATATATCAACATTAGAAACATTCCTTTCATTCCCATGTCGAAGAAAACCTTGTAGTATATGGCAATCTGAGTTGTTGCTTGTAGTCAGTGAGAAAACAGGCTTTTAAAGATAGAAAAAAATCCTAAATGTACACATATTACCCACTGTGATATTAAAACTAATTTTACAGACATTTCATTTTCCCATAATAGCTCATACTGTGTGTAGAGTTTGTTGCTAGAAAAGAGCAATATTCATACTCATTTGATATTTGTATGCAAAAAACATCTTCCACAACCACTAGGCCTACATTGTGCTTTCCAAAAAAGAACGGTTCTCTTTTCATGACTAATTTATTTTTGCGAATGTAACAGCAGATAACCTGTTCTTTCACATTTCTCATGCTCATTGTTTTCATTCTTTACTCACTGGACCAATGTCTCACTCCACAGGAAAAAAAAATTATGATATTTATTTATTATTTATTTATGTTAGCAATGCACAACAATTAAAATAAATCACAAAATAAGAAATTAATAATATTGTTTTGTTGTGAAAATTTTGTCTCTTGATTTCTTTAGTTGAACACAAACTAAACGTGTTCATGGAAAAATGTGAACGGAAACTATAATGACTCTAATAGAAATTTTAAAGTGGACAGACAAAAAAGGGTACTAAAAAATTAAGGCAATTATATCATGTGTAATAATCTGCTAGTCAAACTCTGCTGGACTTTCCAGACTAGAAATATGCCTCCATTCTCTTCTATTGCTTTATGGGTAGAAATAGAGCATTGAATATGTAGTTACAAAAGCAGACTTTGAGTAAAGCAAAGAAAGGTAAGAAATCAAAGAGTCTGAGCTATGATGAGCTCATTATTTGATACCTTGCTCTATACTGCCACTTCTTACTGGAACTTGCGGTAGCTGTCTTCCCCTGCGACTGCTGAAGGATGTGTCTGCAGGAGGAGACTGTGTGGGACTTCCTTGTTGATGTATTCTGCAGATGAAATGAAGATAAAAATAAAATAACCCAAATGAAGAGAATTTATATATTCTGAGTTCTAAACACATATTTAATTGCATATACAGAAGATAGGTTTGAAGTAGTTAGCTTCTGGTGTATGCCATACGCACATACTCAGGTCTGGATACCTAGTGAATTTATATGGCTTTATCTTTAGTTTCTCTAACTATCTTCAACTCAGGAAAAAGAGCTTCAGTCTTTTTTTTTTCTTTGAGAAAGTACTATTCAAAACCCAATGAACTGTAAGCAGTTTTCTAGGAATCATTTGTGATTATAACACACGATTCTAAGAGTATGATTGTTCTGCTGCACTGGTACAAAGACAGCACAAAATGCCACCTTTATGTTTTATTAACATTTGTATTCCCTTTGTGCTGATGCAATAATTGTGTGAGGCCACAGAGAATTGGACTGTAAGCAACTAATCCCATGGGATAATGTTTTTTTTTCCCTGAATTTGAGCAAAAAAGAAAACTTTTATTAATGTTGGTATTGTGTGCAAGTGTGTGTGTGTGCATACACAGTACAAAATGGAAAGTGCAAAGAGCAATGTGTAAGATTTTTAATATTCCCACCTAAATAAATATTTTAAACCCATTAACTTTGGCTGAATTCTAGCTAGTATTATTTCAGAGCCCCTTGGCTACTTGGTTTCTTACAGATATACTGAGTATCTGAGTTTAACACATCACACATCTTTGGAACGCTCTAAGTTGGTAAGGCAGACCACTTCCAACAACTAGGGGAAAAGAAAGGAAAGGCGAGAAGCGCATCACTCACAGGGAGAGCTTACCTTTAAACTTTCTTGCCAGTTACAGTAATGTCACACTCATCATAGCGGAGAGGCACTGTTTGTCTACTACACTAAAGTTGCAAGTAGATAATTTGCCAACCATTTGCAATTTTAAGCAAAACATTTGTACGTGTTCAAAATACTGTTAGGGTTCATAATATGTAGATCAACTGACTTTCTCTTAGCCTGTAGGATGAGAGTTAGCTGTGTGAACAGCATGTTATTTCCTGCACAGTGTTTAAGCAAAATGCTTTGATAATTTGCATATGGATACAAAGCAAAACACAACAATGGAAGGACAAAACACAGCCAAATTTTTACTCTTACACTGCATAACTATTTAAATTCAACAGTAAAAAGTACCGTCTGGATGGTGAAGCTAGGCGGAGTAAAGGATATGGGAGAAGTGTAAATACCATGAAGAGAGGATAATCTACAGTGCCAGAATGAGTGAACGCGCCATGTATGCTCAGGAAAGTACAACACCACACTGACACCTGGGAGGCAGAACACGAAAGCTGGGCTGTACATGGAATAGCAACCTTGTCAGAAGTGGAGAAGGTGGTGCCGACCCTCCGGGCGCTAGGTGATGTACAGAGCATAATGGTCTGATACTAGAGTGCTCACTCGACCTTGAGCGAGTGTGATGTTTTCCCCTAATGACTGGCTGTTCAGTCGTTCGTGGGGTTGGAAGTTCCCTTCCAGAAAGACATGGTAGCAGACCCCTAAAACATCAGGGCCAAAAAGAAACTGTTCAGTTGTTAGCTCCAGGCACACTTCCCCATGCCCCCCTCCACCAATGAACAAACCACTGAGCCCAGCTGCAGGACCAGTGCTGACATTTCAGACTGAGGTTATTAATTCAGACTACAAATCAGTTTTCAAAATGACAAACTGCAGAACACTTACAACTGCACATACACATGACTCTACTTGTGGAGTTGATATACTGCACTGAGTAGAGCAGTTAGCCAAAAACTCCAGCTGCATCTTGAACACAGCAAACACAGGCTAACACACATCACAGAAAAGTACTACCACAGAGTAGGCTATGAATATCTAGTTTTAACACAACACATTTCTGTTTTCAAAGTACATGTTTTATTTTGATTAAAAATATTAACTAGATTCCAATTAATGTCCTAAAAAAGGACAATATGTAAGCATATATGTAATTCCCTTGGTTTCCTTAGGAGCTTGAAATAAGTTATGTATTTCAGTATCTTTCTGCAGTGATCCCTAAAATAGAAAGGTTCTGAAGGAACACTAATGAAAACATCATTAACATATGCAGTAAAATGATTGTGTTAGGAAAATAAAGCATAATTATTAGTAGTTTAATAATTGCATATATTGTATGTATAAGATAACCTGAAACACTACAGGTTTAGAGAGTGATAAGGTAAATCTAGCACCCAGTGTTTGAGCTTTTGTTTCCTTCTAAGTATTACAACAACAGAAGAACGCACTCCCCAAACTTTCTAAGTGTGTGCTACCTTTGGTGTTTTTTAAAACATACCAAAAAGCCTTTCCATTTATTTTTCATAACTGAAAACTTCCTCACTTCTTTGAAAGTTAATTCTCTACTTCAGAGAATTTAAATAAGAATTATCTGAAATAGCTGCTATCTCTTTTGTACTCAGTCATACAGTTGGTTCAGTTAAGATGTCATTCTCTAAACAGCTGTCTTCTCACTTTGTCCTCAATGAATGGAAGCTACAAGCAAGACTGGTTACTGTCACCCTTCAGTAATTTTATTAACTGTAGATGGGGGCCTCATTTCTTTAGATAAGGACGAAGCCAGTGCCAAATTTGAAAACAACATCTTTTGAGAAGGTGGCGAGTATAACACAAAGATGCCTCCCATCTTGAACTTTGTTCTTTGGTGGTATTCTGGACAGGAAACCACTCTAATCACAACCATAATCAGAGTGTTTTTATGACATTGTTAAAGGATTGCAATAAATTGCTTGAATGCTCTAATTGCATATTTCCATCCTCTGGATTTCTTTTAAGCTTAACATTAATTCCAGGCCTGCGTGGGGAACACCTGTAACATTCTTGCAGAGATTGATTCACCTGGTTGCAAGAGAAACCAAAGATAAGGAAGATGAACTGAGTTCTGAAAATGCCTGTTTCTCTGTGTTGACTTAAAGGGAATCCACACTATTGCACACAACCTGCTTTTAAACATCTAATATAAGGCAATACAGAGCCCACTCTGTTTGTTTTCACAATGGAAATATGCTCAAATTTAACATGGTCATCATGTGCTCAGTTCCAATCTGTTTCACTTTAGAGGCTCACTATCCTGGAATTTATCTAAGAATCCAATGAAGCATTAGGAGAACTTGTGCCTCAGCTACAGAACAGGCACCTGACCCGAGACTCAGAAACTTACTGCTGTTCTTTCAGTAATACACTCTTTACAGACCTGTCTCCTTCCACTAGACAAAAATAGAGAATCTGCCTAATCAAAATGAAGACAAATCAGACTCAAGACTTGCATTACCTGGGGTTTTAGATAGCGACAAAAAATGCTTGGGGTGAAAATGAAGACTAGAGCTAAAAGGAAACTGCAAAAAAAAAAAAAAAAAAAAATGCAATTAAGGATTTACTGGGTTAGAAGAAAGACCAGTTGCTGAAAGGAAGAATCCTGCAAATAGCTGGTCAGGAGAATGAGACAAAAAGGAACAAGTATGAGAGACAAAAGCTGGTGTATGACTGAGGAACTGAGGCAGAAGTGAGGTATAATAGGAGAGGAATGAGACATGGTGAGCAATGAGACTGCAACCAGCACGTATGAGCATATGCCATCTCCAGGCACTGTTGGTCCTCACAGAGGAACGCAACCCCGCAAGCAGCTACTCTGTTAACCCAACTGGCAACCGTCTGTCAGGGAATCTAAATATTCCAGCACTGCTTTCCCACCAGAAAACTCAAATTCCTTTCTCTTGAGACTCATGCCTGACTGCCATGTATTAAATGAAACATGCTGCTGCATAGGGCACTATGAAGAAAAACTAAAACTAAGTGATAACCATTGATCCAGCACACCTCTGGCAGCGCATCCTATGGCAAATACAGGAGGTACCATACAGTTAAACACTGCATCATAATGTTGTGATAAAACCTGACAGGCAGCCTCAACTCTGGCATTTCTGGGGTGAGCAGTTAGGGGTAAAAGAAAACAAATCAAGAGTGGTGTGAAACAATTTTTCATCATAGTTTTGTAGTCTTGTTCATACAGACACAAAAAATGTTAGATGTTCTAGTAAGCAGTTTTACCACTTCAGAAAAGGTTACAGTCCCATTTTGAAGGTTCACCATGGAATTATTAAGAGAACTCTTAACCTCTGTAAACTATTCTGAAAGGATTTGCTTTCTTCCATTTATGTAAATTTCCTAAGATATCACAATACATAGAAACTTAACCTTACATATTATGTTGAAGGGCTTTATAAAGAAGCTGACAGTATGCTGGTTCTTATTCCCAGTAATCACCTTAACTTGACAAGATCTGTGAATTGGAAAACAAGGGCCAAATCTAAGACAAAAATGGATATTTGGGGAAGAACTAGTATTGAGCTGTATTTGCCATTTGACTGGCCTGTTAACAAAACCTTCTGGCATTAATGCAATGTTAACTTTTTGATTAAATACTAAACTAGAGCACTCGGATTTGTTTAGACATTTTTGTGTCTAACATCTAGCAGTAGTGAATCACTTTATGGAAAACAGAAGCCTACATCACATGCTATGGAGGCGTAAAAGGAACAGGCGTAATTCACTTTCCCCTACACTGCTGTTGCACTGGGTTCATTGCTTTTAAAATCATCAGAATCAGCGCTCTCTTTTCTGCTGGAATGTAAAAAAAGTAGCTATGCAGACTGACACTTTTGGAAACTTTCCTTAACTTGGGGCAAAAAAAATCAGACTGCTTTTTTCTAGTTTTCCTAAACACCTGTCAAAAGTTTTCACACTGCTTAAAAAAAAATACACTTGGCACTAAGTGGTGACTACAGCCATTACCTGGTGACTGATCAATGAAAAAAGGGAAAAAAGTTCATCAAAGCACATGAATCATTAGTCCAGCTGAAGGCCTCTTTAGTACCAACTTTCAAACCATTAAATCACACAGAAATTCTGCATATAAGACACTATATGCAACATTTCACAGTTGCCTCTGGAGTCACTTTTTCTCATATACATGAAGAAATGCTCAGATGTATGTTATTTTGAGTTAAAACTGTAAGAAGCCCTGAAATGTCCAGAAAAAAAAAATCAGACCTAGGGTGGTCATTTTAAGCAGAGAAACACATTGCCTACACCTCAAATAGCCCATTTTTCCTAAATATAACTACATGCTTATCCTTAGAGGTAGAACACATGTGCTGCTAATGTATTCAGCGTAACACTTCACAATCATAGTCCCTGCAAATCAGTTCCTACCATCTGCAATATTCGAAATTCCAAGTATTTCAAAATTATGATTCACACTCCCCATATAAGATTAGTATTAAACCACAGGATTTAGTGAAGTAAATGTTTTTTGATGTATGCACTGATGATGATTTTAGAAGAAAGACACCCTCAGGTTGTACAATGTCATTTCAGGTTTTAAATGCAAGCATACATACGGATACACGGACTTCTCCAGATGCAGGTCTTGTGGGATTTTCTTTTGGACTCCGCCAGTCTCTCTCATTCTCTTTTCCTTGTCCTTTTGCCACCACTTTCTTTTCTAAACTCTTACTTATCCTTTATGCTCCCATATTTTCTATTTATGTTCCCCTTATTTTTTCTTCTCCATTTACTTTCTATCCCTCTCTCATATTCTCTTCTTTCCCAGCTTCTTTCAAGTTTTTTAGCCATACAGCATGAATGATTATCAACAACTGTGAGACCACTGTAGCCTCAGTCCCACTGGAAGTCAGGGAAGCAGTAGCTCCCTTTACTGTTCAGAAATCAGAAAAAAAAAGGGGGGGACCCCCCCCCCCCGACTTTAAAGAACTCAATGGCAAAACCCTCCCTGCTTTAAAAGCAGAAAGGATTTCATCCATAATTTAGGCAATGTCTCTGGTCTAACCTGAAACAGAAACTCTGCTGTTGTGACAATGAATTCTTCAAAAACAAGAAAAATATAACCATTGACTTTAGGTTAGGAACAGCCAATCTGGAACATGAAGCGGTAAAATGAAATAAAAGATGTGAATTTTTGCTGCATTATGCACATTTTCTTTGAAAATAAAAATGTTTGTTGTTCATGGAAGTTTTTCAAACCTCACAAGGTAAACAGATGTGCACTTCTGCTAATCAAAACTCATATAAATCTGTTTCCGGCAAGAGCAGGATCTCATCCCTTGTTACTATTCATACTTAAGCTGACACAAACTTTAGAACTTAACTAGATCTAGCCATGTTTCAGTACCTATCTTTCCTTTATTTTTTTCACTTTTTCTTTAGAATTTGAATACATAACCCTAAATTACTGTAGAATCAAAGCTGAAAGTTACAATCATAATAAATGTACAGGAAGATTCAATGAAACCAGAAATTAAGTCCCAATGTTGATTTTAACTTTATGTAATGACAGATTATAAGATTTTCTATAGTTACTTAAACATAGAACTTACCATTTGTATATTATAAAGTTAAATTAGTCTCTCTGAAAATAAAGGTCTTTCCCCAGGTAAAATGCATATTTGAAATTGCCATTTTTGTGCATGTGTGATATCAGTTGTGCTGTAGCTTTTATGTTACGTTAGTACACTATGCCATGCCATTTGTTTGTTTGGAATTTGATCACAGATCTCTTGAATTATTAATCTGTTTATATACTTTTTTCATCTTCATTATAAAAGACAAAGATTTTAGAAAGAAATTTAGTAGTAAAGCACAAGAAATGTTTAATTCCATACCAATTAAATATGCTACATATTCTGCTCCAAATTTCATCTTACAGAGACCAAATTAGTGGCAACGGATCTCAGATTTGGCTCATTAAATGGACTGTTGATCTTTACCTTTCAGTTTATATGCAACAGTGGAGAAAGCCAGAACAATTTTGTATGTATGGCAACATAGCAAGCAGTGGTAATAATATAGATACAGACTAAATAATATTGTCAGTTACAACAACATAGCTTTTGGTACTGTTACACATTTTCTGCTTTAACAGTTATATTAGATGTATACTCGAAACAGTGGAATCAGTTTGATTATGAGAGATGTTTACTGCATATTATATCATCAATCCTACCTTTCTGTTTCAGTTGCGGAGCTTTTCCTAGTTTGTTTTTGGCTGCTATATCTTTCCACTTTTCTGGACTGCCTGTGAAATGAGATGTCAGAAAAGAAATAAACAAAGAAGAAAAAGAATACAAAAGATATGAAGATTATATGAAGATTATTAATAGTGTATTGTAAAGGTAATGACAGAAATGGCTGACAGATGACGAAGTGACAACTATCTTCCTGAACAGGCAGGTGAACAGGGGGTTTAAATCACAGGACCTTGATTAGCTTTGTTTGAGCCTGATGGTGTGAAGGCTACAAGGTACCAAAATAGGGAACGTAACATTAACCCTGACTGAACATTCAGCTAGTTCCCATTTAAAAATCTGTATTTGATTAGAAACAGCGCCTTCCTCACAGGCCTTTTAGTCCTCTGTCGACAACACCAAAAACCAAATGCAGAGTAGGCAGCAAGAAAAAACTGTTGTAGCAAGGATCAGGAAATAATATTAAATATAATTTAAACATTTTTTTTCCTTAACCTAGACCAGAGGTCAGTCATCACCTCTCAAGCAGCAAAGCAGATCTTTCTTTCAAAGGCCACATTTTGATAAAGCACTAGTTACCTTTGTGATATAAGGATTTACTTTGGTAGTAAATAGTAACAATGAACAATAATACAAGTCAATGAATTTGAGAATGACGGTAAAGCATGCTTCACCTTTATGACCTAGATATATATTATGAGAAATCTCTGCAACAGTCTTCCATGTTATAAAATTTATCTTACTATCCATGGCAATGTGGGTATTTACAAGTTAGGATTTACAAGTTGAAACCTCTGATAATCATCAACATACATTAGTCTTTTGGAATAAAAAGTGCATAAACTATTTCAAGAGCGGACAAAAATGGGTAGTGATGATTATTCATGGTTAAACCAGAAATGCTGACAAACCCTAACTTGCATGTTACACAGCAAAGATGACAAAGAAATATGTAAGGATCTTGCACTGATATAATCAATGTCATATATTAAGCTAGAAAAGAATTACTGAGGGCAAAACAAATAGACAAAAAAATTAAAAGAAAAAATTTTAAGATTGCATTTTAAACCTTGGTGGTTATGAAGAGAAATCTAGTGTCTGAGCTGGAAGATACCTAAACGGCTGTTATACCAAATTATGCTCAAGGAATACAATCACAGTGGATTTTCATGATTTGTACCCATTGCAGTATTTGAACAGCATTATAGTGTAACACAGTATGCCTCACAACAAAGAAAAGAATACAAAATAGTAAAGCAAAATTAATTTTTTTTTTTTCAGGAACAGAGATCATTACTGCATGGTTTCCAGTTCTTAAAAGACTACATGTTCTTTCAATAAATACTCTCTCAGATTACAAATTAAAATTCCCTTTGCTCTCCTCAGACTCTTTTCTCCAGTAACTTTTGCGTTTATTGTCTTTATCTTTTTTTTCTTTACCAGGACAAATACAAGGTGCATACACAAGGAAACTCATATTAAATGCTGCAACTTTTATTTAAACCCTAAGGTTAGCAAATTATTTAAACTTATGTGCAGATGCACTGCATGCAGCATTATCACTCAAAAGATACTCTGTCACCACCTTCACCTTCTATTTGCTTTGTTAGGGTGCTTATTTTCCCCTTATGCCTTTACACTTGCTTAGACTGTGACATTAACAGCAATGGAAAAAAAGAGCACATAGTGACTTCTTTGCTTCATTCTGTTCCCTCAAAAGGACCGGGCAGAGAAAAGCTGAGAGTAAGAAAGCCGCTCCGTGAAAAGTGACAAAGTAATATACAGTCCTAGTGAGCTGAACATAGTTAGTTCTCTGCTCTCTGTGCTGCCACTGAGAGCAGCACATCTCAGAAATACGCTTTAAGTCACTAATTCCTTTCTGCTTCTTCCCTCTTGCTCAGATGACGCTGTATGCATGCTGTATATCTCAATAGCACACTACAGCACACTCAGTCCCAGCTCAGCTCTAGAGAACTATGGGCCTCAGCAAGTATATATTCACAGGTAGGCATTCTTTCCCGTCCATACCAAATGTACAAAGTGTGCATTGGGGATAAGGAGGACACTCATGTCACATTAAAATTTAGTTTTTAAATGTACTTAATAGAGGATTATATATTATGTATGAAGAATACATGCATACCAGGTACTTATACATAAAGAGAATAAAACGCCAAATACATAAAAATATTAGGCAGAGCATATCAAGAAGGTACTCATAGCGTTTAAGTACAACCAATGCCTCATTTACTTGGAACTAAAATTTGAGTAAATAAGGATACCTCTGTGCTGCTCCAGGTTTAGCACTTAGGTGGTCTACACTGTCCTGTTTTGGAATGCAAGACTCCAGCGTCCTTGTTCTTCACAAAATTTGGAAACATGGATGTGAATTTGGACAGAATGAGCAGAAACAGAGAGATGGTCACATGCAGTGAAGGTGGAGACATGCAGTCAAATATATTAACCAGAAGCATTAAAGCACTATCTGCTGAGCAAGGCTATGATCCTCATTTCCCCTTTTGTTGATATAATCGATATACTTTAAGGGAATTTTGAAATTCTGAGGTATCACTTTAACAATATATGGTGCAATAAAGTAAAAAATGAAAGGCACAAGACATTTTAAAAAATCTTTATATTCTATATTTTGAAAGGCAGCACTGTAGTTTACCATTATCCCTCACAAGAATTAATCTACAGGATTTGTTCATTAGCCTAATATATTAACCTATATCCAACACCTTCCCCTTAGGATTTCAAAAATACATATTTTGCCATTACATTGTCAAATTCTCCTGAAAACGCAAGCAAATTTCATATATAGATGAAAATTTCATATTCTATTGCAAACTGTTCTGCTACAGTGATAAGTGAGAAATGATAATAATCCAATAACAAAAGCAGAAAAAACTGTCTCAGCACTATTAAATTTTTTAAAAATTCAAATGATGTTCAGAATATTTCTTAACTTCTATAGTATTATTATTTATGTTGAAGCTGTTTAAGAACCTCAGAATTTGTTCACAGCTTCCAATTTGCCATGAATATTATTAGCTTGTTGGTTACCAAATGGAGCACATGGTACAAAATAAAACTTTTTCAGGATAAGGTGTATTAATGAACGATTTTTTAAAACATACCTCTTACTGAGCAAACTCAGCAAAATTTGTAGTCTACTAATAATCTAGGGTATATATTAAATTTGCATCTAAAATTTTAGTATGGTGAGCAAGTGCTAACATTCCTTTTAAGGTCATAAATGTAAAAGCTAAACAACCACTGAAGAAGGTGAACAGTTATCTTACGAATCATAATACAATGAAAAGTGCTGACTTCTACATTCAGCCATATTCTTAACATTTGACAATGTCACACAAAAATAATTTTCTTAGCATGAATGCTTGAAATTTATTTCTTTATCATTTGAATACCTCCTAAGAAACTGGGAAAAATATTTCTCATTTTGGACATAATCCTACAAACACATGGATAACTTTCTCATTTGAGTAACCTCATGAAACACTGCAGGAGTTGTTACATCTGTGAAAGCTGCTGTCCCACTTACTCCATCTTACATGTGGGTGGGATTTGCATTTTGGGTAAAAGGAATTAGAGCCAAACACAAGAGGTCTCTGCAAGAAACTCTTTGAAATAGATAAGCTTACATAGTAAATACAGCATTTAGAATAAATACTATATCTATTCTGAGGCCAACAAGATTTTTGGGCAAAGTAAAATTTGTCAGGCTTGCTTTCAGAAATTAAGTGGAATCACAGAACACAGAAAAAACAAACCTGTGTTTTGTGAAATAATTGCTATAGTTTTTAGAGTTTTCATCAAGAGATGAAAATTAATCAAGATTGTATTCTATTTCTTGCTATTTACATTTCCAAAGCAAGCCTTCTTTCAAAAATCTATAACATACCGCTTTTTTTTTCAGAAAGAGATTAACAAATGTTTCTTTATGGCAACATAAGAATAGGGACACAGAGAGCCTTTATGCTATATTTATGCTGATTTTCTTTTTCTGATGTAGAGGGATATGTCTGCATAGTGGGATCTTTCCAGATTTTTATGTAGAAACATAACCAGCCACCCAGGAGTTTTTGTGGGACTGCTGAAGCCATTGAGGATTTTTTTTCTAACTATGGTGAAGGCTGAGTCTCTGTATCGTTTTCACAGAGAATTTGATACAATGGAATGCGTTGGAGAGAAAACCTCAGTCTATATACTGATGCTCACTTACGTCTCCTGCCACTTCTAGACAAGACCCTGTACTCAACAGTAAGAGCGTACAGTAAACATGTGGTCTCCTATCCTCTCCTAACTTCTTCATTCCTGAAAACTCCCCCACTAGACACTTTCTTGCTAAGCACCAAGTAAAGGAGGTCAAGAATACCTACATCCATAAATTTGCATCTAGTGGGGAAACATGTACTTTGAAGAATACCTTCTAAAACAAAAAGAGATGATACATCTCATATATTCAGAATGGATGGTTTGCTAGTAAAAAAAAGTTCTTACTGACACTCATAGTACCTACAGGTTTTGATACCATCAGATCACCATGGGGGATGAACGTCACGACAGACTCTCACACTACATGGAGATGTTTTTAAAGAATGATGAGATCAGCTACGTATGGTACAGGAAAAGAGTAATTTTTTTCCTCTTCATTTCCTACCTTTTTGAAAGTAGACATCACAAAGGCCATAACTTTGCTAGAAAACTACAGCTGCAGTTTGTTTTGTCATACTTCTAACACATCTTATTACATCTGGATATTCTTGAATCTGAGCATGGATATTTTTAGTTTCTGATCCTTCCAGAAAACTTACTAACTTGCTTTTGATTTAAATAATGGGGAAAAAAATCGAGTCATCTGGATGTATTTTATAACAGCGAGTTATATTTGTAGCAGGTTTCTGATAGGTACGTCTCCCTTATCTGGGGCTTTAGTGTATTTCCTATGGATGTATTTTGTACCAAATCACAGATCAAGAAGGCATTCCAATATTCAGACAGGCTATGCACACTTGATGAAGACTCACATGCTTCAAAAGTTATTGCTGTTGAGTGTAAACAAAAATCTACAAACAGAAATGCATTAATATTCTCATCAAAATTAAAAATTAATATTCACAAAGCAACAAAATAACCGTTTTATAAAATTGGGAATCTAACTTTTTAAATAACCGATTATTGACTGTTATAAACTACTGTAAAAGAGACCTCAGTGTTTTTTGGTGGGTTAGGTTACTTATTTAGCCTTAAGATATCAAGAATGTTATGTTCAATATTCCCTGATTTTTCCTGAAGATTTCTGAAAGGCTGTACCTATGTGGCATGTGAGCTGAGTGGTCACAACTACTCTGAAACCTTGGTCACGCCTCATATTCACACAAAGCATTTCAAATTCATGTCTCGCAATTTTGTCTCACAGTGTTGCTGGGAAGACAGGAAAGACAGAATCTACCAGGCCAAATGAGTCTGCCATTAGTCTGTACATGGCACTCCTCCAGTTCTCTTCAAGAAAGTATCGGTAGGCTACTTACCCCACAGCTGGCTTCAAAATCACTCTTACACAAGCATATGTGACCACCAAAAGCTACCTCTCATTAACTGAAAGTATATGATAGCCAAATTTAAAATGGTTTATTTTATCTAGTCTTGATTATATGTTGAAATTATATAAAGATTTCTCAAAAAGCACAGTCTGAATAAAATTCCCACCTACCATTAAGTGCTCAACTTTCATTCTCATTATTTCATCCTTTCACAGTTCTCCAGTTACCAGGAAGTCTTGCACTTTAGAAAGGCTTTCTAACTGTAATCTAATATAAAAACAAAAAAGACTCCCAAAAACCAAAGTGGCAAAATAAAACCAAAGCCTATTCTTTAAAATGTCTGAAAGAAATAAATGATATGAATTTGATACTAATTTGATACTAATAAATGATACAATTCTTAAACATTGAAACATAACTCATTTCTTCATTTTGTCAAGGTATATCAAGTCACTTGTTCTGATATGGCAGGTGAATGATTTCCAGAATAACAATAATCTTGCCAAGACCTTTAGTACAATTTACGGTATGATTATCAATAAATACAATACTGCAAATACTGAATTTAAATGATCAAAATTAAAAATAATGCACAAGTCACATGTTTAAGAAATGTACTCAGGAATAGTTCTTGATTCCACCTTATATGCAAATTGGGCCAATTTGTAAGATAATTCTGGAATGTATGCAAATGAAGAGTGAGATGACATCTGTCCAAGTCAATTAATCTGTGAAAATGTGATTTGAAAGTGGTGATCAGAAGTTAGTTAGTTACCCTAGTCTATCCTCCAGATATATATTCCCCTGATGCCCACTACATTAGTTGTTAATTTGATAAAAATGTATCTTAAAAGCACAAATGTCACAACTGAGCTGTTCTGACCAACTGTCAGCACTACCTGTCATATAAAGCTATGGGAAATAATCAGAATGAATGTAAACTTAAGCTAAAAAAACCTTTTACAGTAAGGGCTTTGATGCTCTTACTGATATTCTATATACTAGGCAGACTATCTAGCTTTAAATATGAGTTGTGTTAATTCATCTGCTGATGGGCCTTATAGAAGAACCATACTTTCTCAGGAGCTGTGTTGGAACAGTGTGTGCTGGGAAAGCCTAGTCCCACCACTCTGCACTACGTGACCTATCCTGGTGATAAGAAAAAACATGTGAAATTGGAATCCTCCTCAGAGGAAGGTCAAGTTGCAGAGGAGGTTCAAAGGTCAAGACATTAGTCAAGCTCTACAGTGCTCACCTTCCTTTAATTAATCCTCTTCTCTCTGGAAGAAGAAAGTTAAACCACTCCAGGGCAGTTACACAAAACTGCATGTTTTGGACTCCTCCTCATTTTCTATTGGACACATAATGTGAAGAACCCCATGTTCTTGTAAATCCTTTTAATCAGGCAGAAAGAACACGGAGCAAGGAGGCTGCGAACAGCCGGCAGGATGGGGTCAGCCTCAGCTGCTTCGAGCTTCATCATTGTATCACTGCTTTTAGTTACCAGATTACCCACAAGACTTCCAAACACAGCATCCCTTCTGATCCTTTTGATTTTTGCAAGAGCTACAGAAAGGCACAGATTTCACTAAGAAAGTCAGACTGCCATTCTTCTTTGATTCAAAATCTTACTCATAACAGTTTCTAATTCTACAGATGTTTTACTGTAATGTGTTTGCTAACATGTATTAGATGATTTCAGTCTTTGATACTCTCGCCAAACTTCGACTGACATTGAAAGAATTACAATTCTGCAAGAATTAGAGTATTCAGATGAAATCCTTGTTTCACTGATGTATATGATATAAATACCAGTCACTTTAAAGACAACAAGATTTTAACATTAGGTCTGATCCACTGAAGCCAAAGGCAGTCTTTCCATAGACTTCAAAAATGGGAAACAAAGTTACTTAAAAACCTCTACAATTTCCAGAGTACATCTGTGAACAGTAAACAGTTGTCCCATCAAAGGGCCCAGGATTAGCGTTGGTAAAAAGCAGTATCTGTAAGACGTATCTGTAAGAACTCTGTAAGAGTTTGAAATAATGTTTCCCAAACTTAATTTTGTAATTTATAGTGCTGGCTTACACCTGGAAAAAGAGAAACGGTATTCAAACACAGTTATAGGTTTCACACACTCTCCACCTTATATTAGTGGAATACAGCCAGCATCAAGTAAGAAAGACAGATTACAGTACAAATGTAACTATGGTGGATAGTCTTAAGCAAAGGTAAACACTAGCACTACAGTAATTGGAAAAAAAAATTATCCATATATCTGTCCTACAGTTTTAAGACCAACTTCATAAGAGTTTACAGAAATATGGATTATTTACATGAATCACCTTTATCCTGTCATTTATTATAACACAAAATACTTGAAGGGCAAATTTTGAATTTAAGTACAATTATCACCTATCTGCTTTGATTAAAAAATGGATATATCTATAAAGACAGACATAAAAAATTACTGCTACCAACAGACTACCAAAACTGATTTGAGTAGGAAGTTCATGACAGGAAAAAAATAAATAAAGATGGATGCTTCTATTCATCATAGTTGGTAATTCAGCAAAAAAATATATTTAAGGCACTGGCTTTTTTAAGCAAAACCTACCTTTTTAGGAAAACCTGTTCCATGAAGACCATCCTAATTTAGGACAGAACTCAATAACAGTGCCGATTTTTACATACACCAATTAATGCGCGTTACAGACAGTTCCAACATATCAGATTTTTTTCTCTAGAAACAGTGTGTTAAAAAAGAAGAACAACAACTCAGATAAAAATAAATACCTAGACAAAAACAGGCTCTACAACAGATACTTATCATATTATAAAGCACCACAGTGAAAACGCCACGAACATTTACAGAAGCAGGTAAAAACAGACTGAAGAACACTGACACAGATGTTGCTCTGTTGTATTAGACATCTTATTTCATGGCTTGTCACTGTTCAGACAAACAGAAAATTTGAACAGACATTAATTTCTAGGTGCTTTATAACAGTTCAACAAATGCAGAGATGATATCTAAGTTGCTGTTTTATTTTGGGCTTCTGGAAGTTAGAAGTCTATTTTTAAATTTCAGTATACTCCTGTGAGAGTGCAAGATGCAGTAAGTCACTTTTCAGCTGGGAGGACTTGACCAGTACCTGTCATCCTCCGGAGATGCATGCTGGATATGAATCCTGGGACTAGTAGGTCGTCTCCTCTCTAGGGAGGGGGACCATCTACCCCTGTTTGCCCATTCAATAAAACAGGAAAAAAATAGGATATTTAGTTTGTGACAAAATTAAAATATATGGGGTTTGGGACTGGAAAAATACCCTCAAAAGTAAGGAAATGGATAATGTGTCATTTAATAATTTTTCTTTCTAACAGTTTTCTAATTCCCAGGTGTACTGTCCTTACGTCTGTTTACTGCAGAAACATTATAGCTGAAACAAATAGAATGTGTGCCCAAATAAACAGGATTTAGACTGCTTTAAATCTTTCTCATAGTGTACCATAAGTTTTCAAATATTCTCAAATGATAGATTATCTAGAAGTCTGTCACTCACATAGAAAGTTGTAATTCCAAACTAGAAGAGCTTTTCAGAGACTGTATGATGGTCGCTTTCTGTTGACTGTTGGCTGACATCCTAGTTTTTCCTAGGTCTTTGCATTGAAAAAAATGCATTTTCAATAAAAATGTAGGGGTACAAATTAGGAGAAAAATTCTAAAGCATGAAGTGACCCTTTTTTTCCAATACAATGACAAGAGTCATCTCCCGCTCTGTTCATCAGTTCTAAAGCTCCCTTACTCCAACTGCAATGGATGGGCCTGAATAGCCTCTTATGTACTGCATAGCTGCTAATACGAAGAAGCTCTGTACATTTTAAAGGCTATACTTTTGATTATACTATATATCACAAAACAGAATGACTGTCTCAAGCATTTGCATCTTCATATTCTGTTCCTTTTGAAGTTTTTCTAGCAGTAGACCCTTTGCATCCATTCAAGTATTCTCTTAACTGAATACTTTATTAGAAACTAGAGCACAAATTTTAAAGATGCAATATGACAGTACTGATTACTTCCTAAAAAAGTTCTTTCACAGAACCAAGAAGATAAAAAGTTTAAAGTGGTGATTTCTCACAGGAACATTACTCAGTAAGCATTGTTACTCTCTTAAGTAACTTAAAGTACTAATGCTAATGTTTAATTTATTGTGTTAATTTAAATGAAGTGAGCAATACTGTATCCATTTTTCATTAAACACTGTCATTTTTACATACTGTAAAGGCACATTAATTAGTTACAACGAAGCTATTCATGTCTGTGTACAAGAACTGAGGTAATTTTTTTCATTTTAAAATATATACTAAAGCTGCATGCAGCGAACTTTTGTTCATTTCTTGGTAGCCCTGAAGTGCATGCCACTAGGTTACGTGTTATATAATTAAATAAAAAGATCTGGTTTGGGAAGGAACACTGGTGTCTTATATGTTTTTTCTTTAAACAGCTCACTTAATTTAGAATGATAAATAATATACTACAGACATGCATTGCTTATTTTGTGGTGATGTTATATGGCTGTGAAGTGCACTTGTGAGTACAACAATTTACAGTGCCAAAATATACTGTTTAATTTACAAAAACAGCAAAACATAAACTACATAAACTCTGCACAACTATCTAATATTTCTGAGGAATTTTTCCAGTCCATGTAAAAAGGAAAAGAGGGTTAGTTTATGGAACATGCAAATAACAAAGGTTTCAAGGAGATTAGCATCACTTGAACATCTAGGAATATATTTCAGAAGATTTGAAAGGAAACAGGTTGTTAGTAGTTAGTTTCTTTTTCTCTCCAAAGCAAGAGTTAAAGAAAATGTTATGCATCAGTGCACTCAGTCAAAGCCCTTAATATGCTGATATCTACTATAAATATTAAATAGCATTTGATAAAATTAACTAGGTCATGCAGTATGAACTTTGAGAATATGCTCTCTTTCATTGAATTTTGAATGATCATGAGCCACATTACAATGCAGACAAACATGCAACAACCTATACTTTTACATGGTTGAAAGGAAAAAAACCCACAGTACATTGCACACCTAATATAAACAGCTATTTTCCTATGCATTATTTTAAATATAAATAGTGATAATCAAAATAACCTTTAAAAGCATGCAATATAAACAGCTAATATTCCTAAGTCACTAAAAAACATTAATAAAATCGCACTGAAATCGATAAAAGCCTGGAGCAGGATAGGACTTAACTGGATTGAATGACTGCTTCAAATTCTCCATCATCTATTTATGAATAGGTAACAGGTAACTTTTTAGCTTTGTATATTTGTTAGGTGGCAGTGACCAGCTGGCAGAAAAAATCCCGAAAGGTTTTTGCAACATTTTGATTCCTATTGCAGCCAATCACCTCAGAATGAATCTGACAGAGCGGGGCTGCATTTTGCAGGTGTGCTGAGCGTACTCTGTATCAACTGATTGCTCAGATGTGCTGCTCAGAACTCCACCAACTAAACCTCCCAGGACCAAAGCTTACAAATACTACCAATTTGCACTACCCATTTTGTGCTAACTGCTATGACACACCACATTTGCTTGCAATACAAGAAACTTAGAAAGTAAATAAAAACCACACCATGTATTATTCAATAACTATCACTGGCTAATATCTCAAATATTACCAGATCATCTAGGGAAGATGATACCATGATGAGAAATCACTAGTGAACTGGTTCAGGATAATGCACTTAAATCCCAGGGCCTGGGTGCCCTCCTGAGCTGAAGCTGCTGACTGCGCACAGATTTCTCTCTTCTACAGACATGACACTCAATTTACAAGGAAAAAAAGTGGAAATTTTGAGACACAGTGAAGAGGACAGATCAAGAACGAAAAAACACACTAAAGGAAGCAGTGGCAGCACAAAAGCATTTTCAATGGCATTAGAGGGTATTTAAGACTATTTTATAAACTAACATATGTCTTGCACATCATCACAGAAACTTCAACAAGACAATTTTTTTGACCAAAGGAGTTAGGAATAAATGGGAGGGGAAAAAAAGACAGGCACAGTGTAAATGTATATACATGTATTAAATAAAGGCTAGATCTTTTTGAATATCCTAGCATACTGTGCCAAATATATGAAGGATTAAGTTCTGTACCAAACTATTGCACCTACAGAAGTGCTTAGGTAGGCCTGCATCAGGGCAAGGTCAGTTTGCCAGTCCAGTTACACTAGCAGACTTTCCTTTTTCAAATGATGTAGCTTACAACAGGAGAAAGAACTTTTTTTCTAATTTGTTTTTAGTGCAACTGAAAAGGCTTATACATTCCAAACTAATACATACACTGCTAAAAGTATCTTTTCTGCTGGCAATACAATGACTTTTACTGGCACAGCAGCTTCTTAGAAATAACAATTGCTCCAACCATTCCAAATGACAAGAAGAATGTTATATAGAATTCAAGGATCAAATTTTTTTCCAGTAAAGCATTAACACAGAGAAATGGTGTTCTATTACCAGTCAGTAACATAGAGCTAATATCATTTATTAAAAAAGTCAAGTGGACTGTTTTAACTTGTGGTGTCAATTGCAATCTATTTTATACTTTCTGAGACAAAACGTTGGGGGGATGGAGTAGAAAAAATTTTCCATAAATAAGTATACTCATAATTTCATCGAAGAAAATATGTAATGCCACATTTGGAATTCTATTTTTATATTTTGAGGTCTAAAAGCCTGTATTTTTAAATAAAATCTACAATTCTATTCTAAGGAAAAAAAATCCACTTAATAAAAAAAACAAAACCTTCAACATATGTTTCTTACATATAATAATAAAAAAGTGGTGCTGTACCAACTGTACTTCACAAATCCATGTAGTATATCTCTTTGCTATAAGCAGGACCAACTACAGAATTTTGTCTAATCTCTTCTTAGAGCATCTCCAGTAATGAAGTCTAGACAACCTTTCCATATCATCTATTCCAGTTTTTAATTACACTCACTTTCAGAAGCATTTTCTGATGTTTAACAGGAACCTATCTTACTGTAATTTAAGTCCATTATTCCTGTCTTGTCCAGCACAGACACAAAATACTTTCTGCATACCTTGAACTTAATTCTTTGTTCTTCAAACTAAAAGACACCGCTATCATTACAAGTGACTGATCTCTTATCTCACGCTAAAGCATTCAACAGTAAAGGATGAAACCTTCTAAAACTACTTCCCCCCCCAAAAAAAAATTCAATATTTTTTATGTATGTACATGTATGTACATCTTGCTCCAAAAATTTGGTCCACTGGAATAATGACATCTGTGTCCAAAGGAAAGAAATGCATGTCACTAATCCCCTAACAGAACCACAAAGGTGCATATTATTTGCAGTAAAACCATCATGGAAATTTTGAACATAAATGTCATAAAAAAGAGCTTTTCTTTACCCCCATGAAGAACTCAAAGCCAAAAGCAACTATTCAATCACCCTCTGGGACTTCTCAAAGCACAGACAGAAAAATTTCACAGTGACACACTATTTTTCTGGATCATGCCCACAGATGATTCAGCAAAACCTAGTGTTTAGTGATGTTAGAGGCCACTAACACAGACTAAATTTTTTTTTTATGAGGCGCTCACAAAAAAAGCTGCAGATTCTGTTCAGTGCCTAGTGGATAAAAGTTGTTGGAGATGAATCCTAAGAACATGATAGATCTAGTTTGCGACAATGACAAATTTAGTTTCAATTATAATATTTTAACAAAATATTTTACAATTAACAACTATCATTTCATTGAATGCTCAGCTTGATGGATGACATCTTGAAACGAAACTACAAAACATACACTACTTATGTCCATACACTATTAAACAGCTGCTTACATATGAATGCAGCTGTATATATCTACACACATAGTTACTAATCTGCTGCTGCTATAAAAAATTTTTTTTAATCTAGAACAGTATCTTGGATTTCATTGTGCATTGCCCTATTTCCATCATATTTTTTGGTAACCACATATATATTAGTTATGATATCTCAGGCTAGATCTTTAAAAAGAGCAAACTAGTGTATATTTAGTTGAGACATCATCAGTAGAAGACTTAGTCACTCCTGTACAAGAGCACAATTTTGAGAATACTAAAATTCCAGTCAGGGAGCAGTGGGAAGGGGGGCAGAGGGAGAAGGAAATTCCACATACCATCAAAAGAAGAGAATATTTATCTAAAAGAAAAAAATTCTTACTGCTTTTAGTTACAGGTCCTCTCTCCTGACAATGAAAAATGAGGCAACTGATTTAACAACCAGATTGTGGGTTGCTTGATGGATCATCTTCATATTATTAGCTGCCATACTAATTAAATATAAATTGTACAGATGAAATTATATTTCCACCATAGTCAATGGGAATCTGTTATTGCCTTTAGTGAAGCCAGAATTTCACCCTAAAATGGAATAATTCTCACCCAAAAATGCTGAAGGCACTGAAAAATTCCCTTGTAGAACAATCCCACCTATCAAACACATCATTAGTATTTGGTTCACTTAAGATTTTGAACCAAGCTATTATAATATGAAAAATTAAGAAAGTATCCATAATAAACCTGCAGAATTTAAGGAATTAATCAGTATTTAATTTAAATTGTAGAACATGTCTTCCTAAGACTTATGTGAACCTTAATATCAAGTCACAGAGTGAAAACACTAATGCACTGATCACCTTGTTATTTAAACAGATGCAAAAGCAGATGCAGCACATTAGATTAAGAAAGCAATGAAGTTTGGCTGACTGATTTGTAGAAAATACACCGTTATACAAACTAAAGTTCTGGTTTGAAATATGAGTTTTGTCATCTAATTTGTAGATTATGTCACTGCCTTATGAGCAGTCCACAAAACAGGCAAGAAATAAATGTTATACTTTTTAGCAATGATGATGAAGATTAACAATCAAGTGGTGCTTCTTCAAAATACTTCACTTAACACTGCAACGCTATTATCAGCATACTGAGGACTTTTGTAAGCAATGACGTCAGCTTGAACTAAAACAAGGAAAGAAGCCAGAAGCAGTTATAAACTCCAACACACAACTTACATGACATACATGAATATAGGAGCAAAAACGTCTACAAATACCAAAGCAGACATGAATGTACAGATATGTAGAGTACTCATGTGAAGAAAAACAAAACTGATAGAGATCACCAGCACAGATGACAAAAAATTCAGAAGTCTTTATTTTATACCTTTCTCGTTCTGGTGAATGCAAACTAGTATCTGGTCTCAAGCAGTTGGTACTAGCACTCCTAGCCCTGTCAAGGGAGGGCTGTAGTTCACTAGTGCCAGTGCATTGCATCCAATGGTAGAAGAGAAAGAAAAAGAAAACAAAGAAAGGAATACAATGTTAGATATTAACTCATAAAATAATGCTCTCTTTACAGAAAATGTAGAATCACAATGATTTAATTAAGAAAAACATAAAAAGAGCTGACTGGATGACAGTGCAAAGATTTGCTTAGAAAATAAAGCCAAACAAAAGACTGCTAGAAATTTTTTGTTACAAATTCTTGAAATGTTTAAAACTAAATGAGTCTAAACAATATCCACTAGTAAGAAAGTAGAATGAGCAATACCAAACAATAAATCTAAACCCTTATTAACAGTAGCAAACCTTAAGCCAACATAAAAGGATGTGATACACTATATATTATGTGAGAGCAGTTTACAGTGAAGCTAATTTATTCTGCAAAGCCATATTAGATACTAAACAGGAGGGGGAATTAATCCTCAGTTTCTTACCTAACCTGTAGGTCATCTCCAAATTTTGGTATTCGTGAATTAAGGCAACCACGAAGAAGTGAAATATCCTGTCTAATCACTGATTTGGTCTTAGCACATGCAGGCAGAGTTGAGCTTTGTAAATTAAAACTATTTAAACAAAACGAAAATAAATCTGACATGTAACCAAAATCATATACATAAAGAAAAGAATGTAACAAAGAAAAGTGTAACATATAATGTTAACAGTGATATTTTAGTACAGTTTAATGATGAAGAAAATTCTCCCTAATATAAAGTGTTTGTCTTTTATAGGTAAGGGTTAATTTAGACACTTACAGCAAGTTATTTTAGGACTACATCCCTTATCTCTCCATTAACAAAACTGTATGAAACATGAATTTTTATAAGGCAATGCTATTTATTTTTTTAAAAGACAACTAACTACTTAAAGGGGACTCTAAATACTTCTTACCTGTATATGTTCCAATGAGTACCATTTTCTAGTAAAGGCATCTTGGGTGGTAATGTTTTATAGTGCCTAACAGAATTTCTTGAATGTGGCAGAACAGAAAACAAAGCAGAAAAGAACAGAACAAAAACATACCAAAAATAAAAATACAGATAAAGGTAAGGCAAGACTGACCAGAACTTAAAATAAATGCAGGATATTCTACTAAGTTGAAGAGCTTGATGAGTAGATTTCTCATATGTTTTTCTCAATTCAGCTATGGTGATAGGCATTTGGGGGACATATTTATGTATTTACACTTTTGTTAGTATAGACAAAATCATGACAATATTAGCACAGACCAGATTTTGTCCTTGTATTAAAAGTAATCTAAATTCCTTTTATAGATATTTTTAATTAAAATATACAAGCTGTTGTAAAATATTAGGTTGATATTAAACTTGCTGTTTATTTCTGTCAGTAATGCTTTATTTAGACTTACAAAGACATTAACTTCTCCAGTAGCTAAGCATGAAAAGCTTGCTAAAACATCTATATATATAGTGTCCCAAAGTCAATTATAGATGCATTAGCATCTGGCACTTTAGAATGCTAAAGTCTTTTGGAAGTGGTGTATCAGCTTCAAAAACCTCATAGTAATTAAATGCTATTAATAATCATAAACTAATTTAAAAACTAAAAGAACTCTTATGTCAGTCATCACAGCAGAGCTCAAGGGTGCTATATGACAACTGTCTAACATCATATGATTACTTAGAGTACATATTATTTTAGAACAGGGGATATAGATTGCTTTATCCAGTTCTGCCCAGGTGAACAAATGAGAAATGCAAAGGCAGATGGTGGCTGTCTACATTATAACCAGGAGCATTTCATGGTTTAAGGGTTAATAACCAAGTTCCAGCAATTTTCCACATACCCTACCCGGACAGAACTGCGGTGGTGTTAGCAAAAGGACCAGCAGCTTTGAGGGTTTTGCCAGCTTCAAGAACAGTCCTTCTCAATAGGACATTTCTATTCCTACTGACACTTAGACCTAGGTACAGCAGATCAACATTACGAACCTGGCTATGTCATCCAGAGATGAAACAACCCCCTTTCTGGAAACCCTAAGATCAGAAAAATCCTAAGGGATTTAACAGAGGAGCTTTGACAGCTGTCGTACTGGTTTAGTTGTCATTACTGCTGAAGTCACTGAAGTTGGAAAAAAGGAATTGGTGTCCATGAGATGCTTCAGTTCATCCTGGCTTACTGCAGATATTACCAATCAAAGCAGGTGTGAGCTAAGAGGTGGACTGCAAGCTGCATGGTCTAGAGCACAAGTATGCATTCCTTTCCACCGCCTCTGCTACAATGCAATACCTGCCAGCGGACAGACAGGATGGACAGCTAGGAATAGTGTTATTTAAAACTGATGTAGCAAACTAACCACATGACTCAACTTGGTAGCTTGGAGCATCTCAGGTTAACATGACAGACCCTCAACTTTTCTTTCGCATTTTAAGCTGAAGCTGTCAACTATTCATAAAAGGATTATTCAGAAAGTTGTCTAGAAAACAAAAATAATGCCATACAATGCTATTTCTAACATGAATAAATGTTTGTCAGGCCATTATAAATGAGAAAGCAGAAAAGATATGCAAAACCAGTATGCCAAAAGCAACTATTCAAGTATTTGGTACTTATTTGAACATAAGAAAATAACAGCAATAACTAGAATGGCAAACTAAAAAGGTGAGCAAGGGCTGCACTGTCTGAATTTTGTGTTCCTCTTGTTCCTCTTACGTAATCTAAGACTGCCTATGGAAAATTTTTATCAGAAATTGGTTATCAGGACAGACTGAGTAGCAGATTTGTAATGCAATTGGAAATCTATAGTGGGTGGGCAAAGTTCATCAAAAGTTCATCACACAATGTTTAATTCATGGATTAAGTGACAATTTAAACATTGTCACTGAAGAACTGCAAAGCAAATTATAACCTTTGAGAGGAAAAGGAACAATCCCATAGCTGGGAGGGGAGGAAACTGTAGAAAATGCATCTGAAAGAAAAAGGCAGTAGAAAGGAGGCAGAAACTACTAGAAACTATTATGTAGGAGAAAATCCTACAAGAGGGGATGTACATTAGATAACATGGTTTTAAAAGTTCCATGGTTTTAAATACATAACACCGACCTAAAAACCCTTAATAACACCCAGTTCCTGAACCAAAAAATGGTTAACTACTTCATTTATACCACTTGCAGATGACAAAACCTATGATTCTATTGATTCTAACTGAAAGATCTTTTCCGCAAGCTGACATGTATTCCTAGTAAAGTTACCAGATGTGCTAAAAAAAAAAGCGGAGGTGGGGGGACAGAGTTAGATTTATTAGTCAAGGGTATTTCAGTCCCATTTACTTTTGCAACACTGGGAATAGGGAGCTTCAAGCACTGGGGGAGATACTACTAAAGATTAAAGATGAGCCCAAACTGCAAATTTTATGCATGGATCTAATTTTTAGCACAATTCTGAAATGAAAGAACAAGTAATGAGATCCCCTCAGATGTGGGATTCCAAGGAGCCTTTAAGTCATGCCCTCATAAATCACTGTTCTTTCCTCTACAAATGACCAAAGCCAGCCTAGTATCAGGTGTCACAAAAAGTAAAGATCATTGGCCTGTTCTCTGCTGTACTATGGACATTTTCAGCTAGTGTAGACTATAATCACCATTCTCCATGGCTATACTACACTTAATACTCTATAAGATTTAAGTTAAATATTTGGAAAGGTCAAGTTTTTCATTATGGCAATAAAGAAGCCCTCATTCTATAAGGATGAGCAGCCAAACACTTTATTTATTAATACATTACTATAATTTTATGCTACTGTAATTCCCTAATATCAGACACATGAAATGGGATAAGACTGGTATACTCTATTGAAGAATCAATCCACAAATAGTTATGGAATGCTTTTCAAGTTAGGAAGAGATAAAATATGACTGTCAGCAGCAATTTTAAGAAGCTCTTTCAAAAGTATCTGGCCTTGTTATTTATTTGTTTAGCAAGTAGAAATGTATCACTTCTTAAATGTCACAAGGTCAGTCCTATCAGCTTGCTCATTCTGATTCAGAATAAATTACTTTCCATTTAAATGATGAAAAGAATTTTCAGGAAGTTCTAATTCTAACTTGTTCTCTGCTTAGACCAGCACAGTCTATTTTGGTCTTAAAAGATTAATTACCTGACTACAATTTTTAAAAATCTTTCAAAATAACGCAAGGAGAGAGATCAAAATTAGGTTCTACATCCTTCAAGGTAGTAAATTGCTTATATTGCACAACACTTACAAATGCATCAAAACATTTTAGACTCTCATTCTAAACCTGCAGGCAAGCTTAATTTCAGACATAAAAGCTAAACAAAAGCCCAAATCCCACTTTCTCTTTTTCCTCACAATAAAGTAATAGCCTAGCTGAACTACACTAGATCTATTCTGTTTGAATTTTAGGTGCTGTGGCACTTAGAGGAGTCTGAGATGTTTTGTACATCAGTCCTGCAGTCTGGGATTTGGCATGCTAACATACAGAACCTGCAACCCTTGCCCAGCTCATCATTCTTCTGAAAATGTATCTTCAACAACTTGCTGTCAAAACTCTAAGAAGACGGGTCTTTGTATGTAGGCTTTTAGCACTGTGCAATAAATAAAAATGGAAACGAACATAAAAAACAACAAAATAGGAATGTATAAAACTATAATAATACTGGCATGCATTGGGAGATCAGGACTTCTGTGACTAGACAGATAATCTACCACAAAACGTAGCTGCAAAATCAGTACTTCAACTACTTTATCCTTACTACTGAGGTTAACAAAAACATACACTTATTTCGATCTGATTAAAAAAAAAAAGAAAACAGCGAAAAAGAATAATTGACACCCAAATTACAACACATTAGAAAATTCTTTACTTATTAGGACATAAATACAGATATGGAAAACAGTTGGGCACGCAAAGTATACAAAACTAACCAGATGTGTTCATGATTACCAAATTCCTGTATTTACCTGATGGTATGTAGGCACTCTGCACTTCTTCCTCGTTTTGCTCTGGGCAGCATAAGAAGCTCACTGCACAGACAGGATGGGTGGTGAGTGAAACAGATATAATTATGAAGCATTAGATGACATGAGTTATGCCAATGATATGCAAATGAAAACATAAAAAGAAACAAGAAGCTTGCACCCAGATAGATAGCCTGATAATGTTCAAACCCAGGCAGCACTTCTCAAAGAATGTGAGCCAAAAAAAGCCTGTGACAACTACATTTGCAGCAAATTCCTTTTGCTTTGGCACCTAATTTTGTGAGTTTTCTCCTTTCAAAATTCAGAAGTACTGTTTCCAAGTTCTTCAAGATAAAAGCTAACAGGAATCCACAAACCAGTTATATTTCACTAGTAATCTCCTTTTTCAAGAAGTAATTGCTTATTAAAATATGGAGAAATATTTTAGAAAAAGGAAAGACAGAGTCTTCTGGGTTTTTTTAAGCCACAAAAGCATACATGAAAACACAGTGAGGGCTACTTAACTTACTGCAAACTGTTTTATGCTGTAGCAAATGCAATGGGAAGAGTAACCAGTTGCCCTTTTAGGAAAAAGGAAAATATATGTTCACTGAAAATATTACGTTTGGACAAATGTAAGTTCTGACTCAAAGCTCTTCACAGTATTTTGCAATGCAGTCCCTAAGGAAACAGAAAATTTGCTAATCATCCATCAGAATTTTGTTTCTAGTTGTTTCCATTTCACGGACCAGCCATTTATTATAGTATTACTTTACTGTAACCAAACACATGCTACAGCCAGCAAGATGGTAAAATTAATATATATTTATGCCTATGGTAAATATGACTATGATATGACATATCGCTTGAATTTATCTTGTAGTTTTATGCACTTCAACACAATCACAAAGACGAAGCCCTAAAATTCCTAATTATCATAAACAAGAAAGTAAAGCTAAACTTCATGGAAACATGTTTTTAAAAGCTGGGAATCATATGAAGTACTATGGCGACAGAGAGAAAAAAGATTACAAAACATATAAAGGAGCAGTTGTTCAATGAGTTTTGTGCTTCTTACCATTATAAAATGACCAACTTAACTGATGCAGCATAGGTAAAATTTATGTAAAGTTCTAAACTTGGAAAATTGAAATAATCACTTGTAAGTCACATGTGAGATTTAAGTTTGCATCTGGAACCACTAGCCTGATTTTGATGCAACAAAACATATTAAAGGTGAACTGAATTGTTTTTCTTAAAGCGCAAAATAACAAACCCATTCAAGCTCAGAGGACTAACAGAATTTATCTTCAGGTTTCCAAATTACAAATAAATATAATTCATTTTAAGACAAAGTTAACATTTTCTGTAGATACTTAAGAGTTTCTGTGATTTTCCTGCAAGAACTGAGGAAATTTAACATCAGCACTACAAACATGCAGTTTCATGGACTGCTTACTTATTAGAGACAGTAACTGCTACGGGAGAAGGAAGATAAAAACCCCAACAGTCTGAAAGCCAGTAGATGCCAAGTCCAGCTTAAATCTCAGGATACTTTGTTAATATTTACTCTACCTTTGCTAAGCCAAAGCCTATCTATTATAACTGGCCCATGGCAAGCAGTGATATAAAATACATCCAGGGGTAAGGGATATAAAATAGGAAATCCAGCACGAAAGCACCTGGTTAAAAAATAAAACAAAAGAATCCATAGCAGTAGGGCACTGATAGTATCAGAATATACTGGTTGTTCCATAATAAATTAAGATTGTTTTGCAATAAAGATTATTCTTCTAAAACAAGTGTTTTCTAATGGGAATATTTAAGTACTCAGATTAACAGATTTTATTTAGGAATAAAAAGAACATAAAAAATTGAAAGAGCTATCACTTTGAGAATAAGATAATGATACTAAATTCAGAGCAAAGATATACTGCTTAGCTAGATTTCCTAATATAAAGCTTTTCCTAGTAGATATATATATTATTTTCCATAAATATACATATTATATTATATGTATATAATGTAAGTATATATAAAAAAGGTGAAGTGGACAAATCAGTTCCCCTGGAAATGTACTACACCAGATGCTTTGGTAGGAGGCTATAAGAACTACTTCTATGACAAATTATTCAGAATATTCAATATTAATTTGGGACCAATAACAGATCACTGAGAAAATGACCAGAAGTAATCAGGAACCAATTACAGATCACTGAGAAAATGACCAGAAGTTATCAGGAACTGCAGTTTCTGTTATCAGAAAAATCCTATGGGCCCATTCTCATTTTTCTAACCAAGTGTATGTTAGGTATGGTCATGAAGGCACTTGTTTATATGAGGGTTTCAGTAAATGAACAACAGATAATACTGATACTAATACTGATACTAATACATAATACTGGTGGTAATACTGAATAAAGATTTTTTGAAAATCCTTGGATGTGAAAAAGAATCTTCCTCAACAAGGACTGCTTTGGCCTTCCCTATGATGCTGGTTGTATTTAATGACAGACAGACAGTGGAAGCTGTAAGAGCTAAACAGCTTCCACAACTGAAGAAATCTGGGAGGAAGAGAAAAAGGAAAATGGGAAAAATGAGACCACTGCAAACAAGATTCTTACTCAAGGACAGTAACTGGACCTGTGTTTAGATCCTGCAGATAAGCCATGTATATTCTTCATGTTTGACCTTTAACTTCCGAAAAGTGTTTTCTGAGCAATGACAAGAAATGAAGACCATTTCTTACTCCAGTCTTAACACATTCAGAAGCCCATTGGTGCTGAGCTCTGTTCTGATGGTTTATCCCCATGACAGCCTCAACGCAAGCCCTGTTCTCCAAGCATAATTCACGCATATATCATTTATACGCTTTGAGATGTTACTGTAAGATAATTTTATATACAGCTCTCTATATTTATTCCTAGTGAAAAAAGTTACTGTTTAATGTCTCCTCCTCTTCAAATCTGCTCAATAAGCAAACTGTTCAATAAATATTTTCAGGAATATTTTGAATATATCACTACTTATAAATGATAACATGAAACATTTGCAACAGTGGAAATTACTTGAATTAGCTTAACGATAAATCTGATTTTACTACAGGTAAAAAGCATTTCAATTCACCTCTAAAAGCAAATTCAGTACCACAATCCAACTCAGACAATTCTGTACATACTTCTTGCCTATAAAATATGACATGGAAATTTTAAATTGTTCCGAATAACTCATTAATCCCCATATGTGTGTTATCATATTAAAAAACAAAGCAGGCAAGATCATATACAAAACTGAACTAGTTTAACTGCAAAAGCCATCTGTTATTCAGTTTCTATGTTGCTTCAAAACTGGACAAAGAGTTCCAGAGATTTTTATGCTTCATTTCTATCACATGTCTTCACATTACTATAGAATGCATTTTCTGTATTGAATTTGCTCAATCATTTGGAAAGGTTTGTCATCCTTACCCATAACAAATGTTAACTTACTGTAAAAAAATTCCAAGGTTTTCACTAGGACAATTGATAGTTTATGAACGGTAAAACTTTGCCATTACAGCTTAGCTATCTGATATTTTGCTAAGTAAACAAATGCCCCACAAACGTTGATAATCTATATGACTGTCACCATTAAGTTTCCCAAGCACTGAACTAAAATACCTTTTTAACTTTTTTCAGGTATAAACTAAGCAGAAATTTTCTTTTTTCTTCCATTTTATTAAAAGATATTTCTATATAATTGAGAACATGTCTACTGCTAGAGAACCAGTGTTCTCTGAGGAGTGTAGTCACTGCATGTATTCCGGGGAGAGATGTATGTATGCCAAGCATTGAAGACTAGAGATTTTTGCTAATTACAAGCACCGTAACTATCCTTGCTATCTTTGGTTACTGCACCAAGTTCAAGAGAATGTTATATAAGATGTTGTGAGACCACATATGTAGATGTCCAAAATATATTAGCATAGGAATACAAACTACGGTATGTGCAACTCCCAAGCAGTAGGAAGGCATGCCTGGTATTTTGTTGACTACCAAAACAGACCAACATGTGTCTGTGTTCTCCGTGCTACAAGGATAGCTATGGCATATATGTAGATTAATGGATTTCTAGCAAAAACCTCTGGGTTTACATTCATGAAACAAACAAAGGAATACACTCAAGGACAAACACTCAAGAACCATTATTCTAGACACCTGCTATTACTGCCAGCCTAGTGCACATTTTTGCCACAAAGGAGCCATAGATAATTTAATCACGATTAGTTTTGACCATTAGGATGATTTCTCTCTCCTTTCCCATTATTATCAGACTGTGTTTTTCTACTGAACACTTGAAAATCAGGCAAAGAGACACAGACACTTCTAAACTTGTTCCCAAGTTCAGGCTGACAATGTACCTTTCTTGATCTGACAAATACTGACTATCCATGTCTCTGGATCTGTAATCAACTGGACTTCTGGAGGCATCATGGTGTCTAGTTGGAGAGCGTGATCTTCTCATTTGATGAATTTCATCTAAACTCCTGAAAGGCAGATATATGTACAAAATTTTCATTTGTCCCGTAAATAATATACCTTAATGGATTACAGTACAAGTCAGTTGGAGGAAGTCTTTAATCAGTAAATTGTTAATATAAAACTTTTTTAAAAAAATACTGGTTCCTGAAGAAAAAAGTCCCTCTTAAAGCATAGAGAGAAGCCATTTCTACCTTTATCAGAAGTATGTCTATTCCTATGTACACTAACGGACACAGCAAAAGTATTTTTAATGCCTGTACTTAAAGAATAACTGAGAAAACGTAAGAACTGATAATACTTCACACTAAATTAAATGAAAACTTCATTAATCCCAAAATAAGTGTCATAGAGAAGGGGAATAATTCTGTACAACCTTAGGCAGCCTCTGACCTCCATGACAGGAATTTAAAGCTCTCTCCATAAGGAACAAAACAAGAAAAGAAACTACTCATTTCCTGAAAGGTGGATTCTGCCTTCAGTGTAATAACTGGCACTGGAGCAAGAGGCATTAGTTTTACCAAGTATCAGACTAAGGGATGGTGGAGCTGATTATCAAATATTTTGTGTGTTGTGCTTACAGACAGAAAGACACAGACTTTGTCCAGCAAGAGCACATACATCTGTTTGTAAAAGAAGAAAGAGGAACTGTTTCATTCTTTCAACTATAGGAAGAGGAGTAAGTGCCGTAGCCTGTTTTAGGTACAGCCATACCCCTCTATCTATTGAGGACGCATTACGGAAAAGTGCAACTGCTAGTGATAAACAAAAATACTCAAGTACCTTCATAGAAGATTCAGGCACTGACTGAAAACATTTCTGAACCTACATTTTCGTCATGGTACAACAAACAAAGATGATGAATCACAGGGAAAATATCAATAAGAAGAGTTTTATAAGGTTATGATTAAGAATTTGTTTCATGGGTGCTCTTGAGTGATTAATGAGAGCATGCTTCAGGTTCAAATGCTACACTTTAAATTAAGATACAAAAAAACCCGAAAGCATTGTGAAAAAATGGATAATTGCTGAACATGAGAAAAGTTTAACAGGAACCAGTGATGTATTATACAAACTTCAAACTTCAACACTCAGTGTTTCATGATGCCTACCTCTGTAATGGCACATTTGGTAAACGTGAACGGGTCCTGCCCTGATCGTCGCCACGGTGAGGAGATACAGATCGTGAACGATGATGTGTTGTTCTTTGCTGTTCTGGTACAGTTAGCGTTGTAGATTTACTTTCTCTAGAACTAGATCTATAACCTACTGGTAAGAGGGCAACAAAAGGAAATCAGAGAGTAAAAGTCTGGGTTTGCAAAGAATTCAAATGGTTAGTCCTTCCAGGAATACACATCTAAATGTTCACATAACTTTCAAATAGTCATTCAGCTGTTGGATATCTTGACACATCATGCAGTCAGGACAAATTACTAGCATTACCTTTAAATGTCTACATGTACAGAGGCAAAGAAACTGAGATGACTTTCAGTAGGTACTAGAAGAGTGGGGGAGAAGACTGAACTAGTTTTCTGACTTGGGGAACAGTACCCAGAGTAACTCACATTTCAAAATTGTCATACAGTAGTGAATATTTGAATGGAATCTAAGCAATATAGATTATTTCATCTAACAAATGGAAAAGGCATCCTTGTGAAGGCATCCGCAGAGACTCACCAGCACTACTCATATATAAAGTGTCCTTCTGACTTTTGCTTCAGCTAAATAGACAGATGTTCTCCTGCTGAACTTAGCCAAAGCTACCTTGTTTCAAAAACTATGAGCATTTAGAGTACATTCTATAGAATATTGGCTGTTGCATATATTGTAGAATATTTTTTTCCAAATACTATGAATGAGCTGCAAGATTTTTGGTAGTACATTTCTGTTTAGGACTTAAAACAATTATCAGAATGTTATTCCATTTGAAGTGTTGATATTTCTGTGCCTTTTCCATTTAGCATGTTGTTTGCCTTGATACACACTTTGAATCTCATCCTAAACTAGATAATGAAGGTAAGTAAGATTAACTGCCTATTATCTTTCAGACTTCAATTGCTAACTTCTAGACATCTGACAATAATCCCACCCTCACTGGCAGAAAATTTGTCACTTCCCAAATTATTGTTTAGATTCCAAAATAAGCATTTTGCTTCTTCTCTGAATTTATCTAGCAACAGTTTCCTACATCTGTCCCTGTAATACGTTATTCTGTTCAGCTAAAGAACCAGCCTGTATCAGAAATCTTCTCTCTGCACAGGAAAGGACCGTTATCTAGCCATTTCTTTATCTTCAGTTAGATAAATTAAATAAGTTGCTCTTCTTAAGCCTCTTGCTATGCTGGTCCAAGCTTTTTTTGTTCATATTTTGTATAATTTGTATAATTCTTGTAGTTCTTTTCTGACCTTCTACCAAATTTGTCATAGCCGTCTTAAAAGTATGGACTGGATAGAATCAGTATTGGGCTTGGTCATGTTTTCAATGAAACTTAATAACCTGTTTCACTGCAAGTCTGAACCTGATCACAAATATCAAGGAGGCATTCATGCTTCTTTTCCCCAAATTAGGCATCAGTTTACCAACCTATTCTAATGGACATCTAACCTATCTACATGCATTATTTTAACATTAGACCTGGAGGAAGACTTTTCTTAAAAAGTGGTAAGTAATCCTAGGATCAGAACATATTCCACCACAGAACAGATTCATCTATATAATATCTAAATGAGAAGGGGGACCTATTAGATTATGCATTTCATCATCCAAGGAACTCTAAGACTGTTTTCCCTGATTATATAACTTATAATATCACAGGCTCAAGAACTGTGATTATCTTTTTCAATATGGAGCAAACTAGTGAAAGTTATCCAAAGATAACTGAAGAGCATCTAAGTGTTGTAGTGTCCTGCACTAGCCTCCAGACTTATATCAACTTGCCAGCAACTTTAATCTCTAAAAAAAGATCAGCTTCACTAATTTCTTCCTGGCCTTAATACATTTATCACTACAAATATGAGACAGAAAAGGCAGGTGGGACGTAGACAATGCTGACAAAAAGGATGACTAGACAGTTTTACTATGGACTTTTTGGTAACCATCAGAGCTAGAAAGCATGTGCAGACAGACCTTTGCAAATGCAGCTATTATTTTGTCTAATTCTTGCTTCTTAGACTTCATACTAGCCAGGGTTGGTGCAAGAGCATGGAACATACCTTTTTTCTTCCATTTGTTGAAGCAGGGTGAGGGGGAGGTCAACAAATCAGGGAATCAGGAAGCATTATGACTTTTGATGGAACTTTGAGGGTAGAATTGGGCCCAGAGAAAACTGCTCTTCATAAAAACATATCACATAGCTCAGAAACAACCAACATCAGTTACCATTATGCTGTGTGCACATGTGCACTGTTCTCAGACTACATTGAGTTTGACACCAGAAATAAAAATAATGAATGCAGTTTCATATTTAAAATGTGACATTATCCAAGTTTGGGGAGGGTAGGTGTTATCATTTGAAAACCAGAAAAGGGCATGGACAAAAAACTTCCCAGAGAGCTCATCAGTAGCTATATACACAGCAAATGCTTGCCACTTATGGGCATTTTTAGTAGCAAAGGTTAGTGAGTGCTGAGTGCAAGACAGCCCTGTGCAAGTTGATCGCATGCATGAAAGTATCTATGCAGAGGACCTAGCAAAAACTGAAAATTTTCACTGAGGTTCATCAACCTTTTAACAAAGAACACCAGTGTTTCACAGGTTTTGATGTACTGTGATGCTGGAATACTTTTATCTGCTGAAAAAGAGTTTCAGAGTCATGTAGTAAAACTAGAAAAAAATAGGAAGCTCTTGCTGACATCAGGACAAGGACTGGGTGCAAATTTTGAAGCAAAACAGGGATTCCCTCAGAAAGATTGCAATGGAGATTCCCTCATCTCAAGTGCTAAGAGATTGCTGCTGAAGATGTGCCTGTTTTTTGTTAGAGGAAGACAAAAGACTACACCAGACAGGAACTGGATGTGTTCCCTCTCCCAGGATGACTAAGTCTGAGCTGTATCTGCTAAAAGACATTTTCTGAACAAGCTTGCTTGAGATAAAATCCTGTCTCTTCAATCAGAAAGAACACTAGTTTACACTTATTTGAAAACTAAAATCAAAACAATCCAAAACTTCTTTACAAGCTTTAGGCAACAAAATACATTTTAGTTTTTTTCACTATAAATTTCAGTTTAAAATATAATTCTAGAATATTTCTAATCCACCTAAAAGAACTATACTGAGGGTAAACCTATACACCCAAATATCCAAAGATGATTTTTTGCTATATATTTGCTATATATTTTTCATAGCTAAGCTGTCTGGAAAACAATATCAGAAATCTGTGCATCCTGTTTACACAAGGCTTATAGAACAGACAGAGCAATAGCAAATAACTTTTAGCTTAAATATCAGCTGAAGTATTGTCAAGCTGGTCAAATTGTATGCCTACTTCCATAGTGACCATGACAGTGACAGCAACAATAACATTTCCTAATATATTCAAATAGAAAGGCTCTGTGCTCTCTAGAGTGAGCAGAGAATTTTTTGCATGGCCAGCGTGATAGCAGCAATAAAGCTCATGGCAGTTTATGTAGAAATTTCTCAGTTGCTCATGGGAAACTCTCAGGTGTGATATGGAATGGAAGCTGCATGGATGATGAAATGTTCTGATACAGTCTTAACTGTTATTTCTAAAAAAGGACAATACAGAAAATGACAAGGTATTACTGTCACCCTGCTGCTACAGGAGGAAGGTAAGTACAATACAATCATTTATACAAATTACTTATGATAGAAAATTAAATTATTCTGAAGATTTACCCATAGCACAAGCAATATAGCTTATTAAAAATACCCCTTTGAATATTGTCAACTATATATCAGCTTTTTATTTTATTTAATTGAGAAATTACTTGAAGATTTGATTGAAAAGACATACCTGTTTTTGCAGACACTAATGACTTAAACCATTTTTTTTTAATAAATAACTGTAAGCAGAATAATAATTTATGTTTTTGATCATTTTCAAGTCAGTAATTAGAAATTAGAAATATTAGAAATATTTGAAAATGCAAAGACTATTTTACAAAGGCATGAGTGAAACTCAGATAATGTGTTACCATTACAAACGCTAATCTTAAGTTTTGAAAACTCCTCTTCTCTTTACACGTTACTGGAAATGAGGATGAATACTTGTTTACAGCTAAGTGTCCCTGCTCATAATACTAAATAATAATCAAAATGAGTTGTAGGTACATTCTATTTTGACCTTAAAAAAGTGGAAAGGGAATTTTCTATTGTCATATTATCAATTCTATTATCACCTACCAATAACATTTTTCATTTGCAGGCAATGTTTCATCAAGTTAGCCTTGAATGCATGGAAATGTTGAGGTACGTCCCTATAAAATGATCAGCTGTACACTCTGCAAAAGTTGACAGGATCTTAAATGTTTTCCAAATACTAGAAATATCTTTTTTAAAGAACTGAGGATTGGTCAGTTGCAGTTTTTAAGTTATTTAACGATAATAAAAAAGTAGATGATTGAGGAGGACTTTCCTTTGCTGAATCCTACTTATTTCAGAACATATTAAGTATCCTAGAGCTTATAATTTAATGCATTAAATGAAGTAAATTACAGTAAAGAATCAGTGATGAATTTTTATCCAAAATCATACAATAGCATACTAGGAAAAGGGGAATAAACTTCATTTATTAATATACACTAGCTCTCAAAGATCTGATTTCACATTTTGATTCCAGGGAATAACATTACTTCAATCTGCATCACATACTTCCTCTATATGTAGTTTTCTTTTTACTTTTCCAGGAAGTGTAGGAATTATTTAACAGTGGAATGTGACAAAACGTGGAACTTGGATGGTTTGCATAAAGATTATTTTGGATCCAGAGATTTAGTGTAGTATAAGTATACAATACAAGTCCCTGTACTAGGCAAAGGACCAATTTCTATCTTCAAACACTTCTTTTCTTTTTTTTTTTAAGAAATGCACATAATTCTTTATATTGCCTCCTGCTGCAATGCAGCAGTTAATAAAATATTTTCTTCATATAAATAGATGGAGGCATACTACAGAGAAACTTGTTAAAAATAATTCTGTTACAACTGAGCTTCAAACTAAAGGTGCTTTGAGTTGCTGATATAAACTCTCTTTATTAACAATTCTATGAATTGATTGAAAAAAAAGAGATTTATATATATTACTGCAAGATACGAAATGATAACTGTGGGCAGTAGAATTATATAAACATAAGGAATGTATGTGTGATATGACAGGGAAAAATATTTTCCTTAAAATATTCTTGAAATTGTAAAACTGCCATTATTTTTGATGTAGCTGTCTTTACTTTCATCTACAAGCTGTGATTCTTTGCAGCTGCTGAAACCTCCATGAAAACAGTCTTCCCTAATATTACTAAATGCTAATGCTGCATTTGCCTTAGCAACTGGCATAACATTTGAAATTATAGTTAAGAATTTCCAATAAATTTGTGAAATTAATCACAAAATTTTCATCATTACTTCTGCACTTACATTGATGATGAAGCCGAGCTTTTGCACTTGTACATTTTGCAATTATGCATTTGGTTCTTTAGAAAATGAGGACTAACCTTTGTGAAAATTTTGAGATATTAAGAAGGCAAAAAACCTTCTGTTCTGAATGACTATTTTAAGTCAAGAACAGATTAACAACTGTAAGAACATACCTTTGATAAAGACAGAGCTTCTTACCATATATAAGCAGCAAGGTTGGTAATGTAAGCAAATAAGTAGTAAAGAAAGGGGGGCTTTTAAAAAAAGCTTTATATTTTTGATCACATATTGTGAACTGAATTTTGATATTCTTATTTCTGTTGAGAAGGAATATCTTAATCCTAGACTAATCTAGTTGAAGTCAACCAAGACTGTGCCAAAATGGTCCAAGCGTGTACCTGGGCTGCACTGTGATCCTGCATTACGGAGAAACGCGGCTGTGCACCACTCCCTAATGATGTGTGGAAATCTGGACCAGAGAAGAGCAGCAGTGCACTCTGCTGAGGTCCATGACTTTTGGAGAGATAGGGAGGAGAAGAAGTAAAGACCCTGCAGCACAAGGAACCTGCATACAACTTAGATGTAACACAAAAGACTGTTAGATGGAGAAGATACTAACAGTATCACTCCATGCAAATAAAGGTAGCAGGCCACAGTCTTAAAAGATTTAGCAATGTGGTAACTAAGGAAAGATGTTGGATAGGAAGGCAGAAACGCAAATCTGAACTTGGTGCCCACACACATTTGTGAATCTGTGCCTAAGATTCTCGAGCAATTCGGTACACAAAGGGACCAGCAACATTTCCCAGTTCTAGCTGCAAAATACATTTTCATATGCTGTCTAGTCTGTCACACAACAGTGATTTATGACTGAAATTTCTTTGTCCCCAGTGTCTAAAGTCTGCCCCATTATAAGAATTCAGGCTGCATCTACAAAGAAAGCACATACTTATATGTGTAGCCACTTATCTCATAGGAATCACAAACAGATGAACTCCACCCACATTTGACAAAAAATGTACCCATTAAGCTCCAAAAATACAAATTTGTGCTTTGTCAGATCAGCTGCCAGAATGCCTCTAAGCTGACTTTAGAAAAAAAGTTTCCTCACCAGACCCTTCTTATTTCTGCTTAGAGACTCTTAGTTTATTACAAATTCTTTTGTTACAGATGAAATCGAGGGCACACTTGAGCATGCACAACCCTAAGAAATTTCCATAAGAATCATAGTTACTCATGTGTTGACCCAATGAATATAATCGAACGTATTCAGCTGTCATTTTAATTTTGAATATTTCCTTTGTCAGATGGAAAATGATTTATTTAAATGGGAAATGGATGCCTTGAAGAACTGGCAGCTGAGAAATGCCCCTATTCTTAATACGGCATACTGAAATCTTACAGGTAAGTAAGCCTACATGGATACACCAATATCTACATTGCCAATTAAAAAAGCAAAATAATAAACAGGAAAAAGTATTTGGAAATATATGATTTATTTTTATTTGAAATGTTCTCTCTCAGCTGATGGAAAATTTTCAAGATTAATCACCCGATTAAAACAAATATCATTACTGGAGAGAATGGAACTAATTCCGCTCTTAGTTACTCAGGTGCAATTGTATTAAAGTAAGGTAAGAATGCAACCACATAAAAGGAAGGAGAATTTGGCTCACTAAATATCAAAATAATGTTGCCGTAATAAAATAACTAATTTGTTTAAATCAATATATAATGAATAAACAAGTAATCAGGTTATTTTAAACACTGATCAATAAAACAGAGAACTTTCTAAATGCCACCATAATTTAATTCAACAATTTTCATCAGGAGAATCCACAGAAAACCTGATTTAGTACATGGAATAAAGTAATTTAATAATGGATTTAGTAATGGAATAATGACTCTTCAGTGAGTTTGGGGCAACTGGGAAACATATTAATCTAATTTGTGGCAACAGTCAAATGAAATAGAAATATGTGGCATCAAAAATGATCCTCAAAATTTTGAGTCTGTAAAGAGTGCTGTACTCAAGTTAAAATCATAATAATCTCCACAAATATGTACTTATGAACATTTAGGGTAATGATAGTTCATGAAGGCTCATGAAAACTCTAAAAGATATAGCCATGCTACATGCATCTTAATCTACAGCCATGCATTTTCAATACAGTCCATGGAAGACTGCATTATATCTAAGTTTCAAGCAAAAAGCAAAATAAAAAAAATGCTTGCAATAAACACTGAAAACTTAATTACTATTTTAAAATGATTTTTTGAGCTAAGTATCTAATTTTAATAATGCTTGGAACATTATGAAGTAACAAGCAATTTTGAACCATCTAATGGTTCACATATGAAGAATGGTATGTAAAAGAAATATCAATGAATGAATACTAGAACCTTTTAATTCCCCATAATTTAAAAGGACAAGTACCATAGAATAATCAGTAAAATTACTTTTTCCACAAGGCACTTTCCAACATCAGTATTCTCAATAATCTGAAATGATATAATGAAAAAACAAGCGAAAAAGAAGAAGAAAGCAGGACCATGCTGTTCACCCACGCACCTGGAGGAACAACTCCAATACCATCATCAACATCATAATCTGAGATGTCACTATCACTGATTGGCCGAGATCCTGCACAACAGTAAGGTAAACAAATACCTGAACATCTGGTCATACTGTAAAATGTAAAAATATGTTCTTTTAAAGTACTGCTAAAATTCAAAAGATAATCTTAACTGTAAACAATAGAAGAGGAGAACTAAACTGCAGCAATTTACAGTGATGTTTCAGGAGACAGCTGAGCCAACCCAACAGCTTAATGCTGCTCCTGCATCCTCCTGTCTTCTTCTCCTTCCCCTCCCCTCACTAATCCAGGTCTACTAGGTCAGCTCAGCTCACTAAACTAAACTAGCAAAATGCTAACTCAATATAAAGAAAAGGGAATACTTTTGTGCTATTTCAGTGAGCTGAGCAAGCTGAATCAGCTTGCTGAACAGGAAAGGAGATGTGGCACCATATGGTGAGAAAGAGGAAAAGGAAAGAGCACTGAGAGCTTTTAGGAAAGTTCAAATATCTCACAAAAACTAAGCTTTCATTTGCTATCTCTATATGTATTCTTATGCAGCCATTATAACAGTATCACATTTCTATAATTTATTCTTGAACATGCCTCTATTTGCTATACATTGGCTGAAATTAATGACACATTGAAGAAAAATCAGAAAAATAGCTCTGGATTATATTTAAAAATCATCCCCTATGACCTTCTTATTTCTAAATGTACTTTATATTAAGTTAAACGAACAGAGAAGCTATAATATTCAAATATTTTGAAATATTCACTAAATTAATACACATTATACAAATATGCAATCAGATTCCTGAAAAATAGCTCTTTTCAAAAACAACTATACCTCCCAAATACACACACAGAAATTCTCTTTGCTGCAAAAGTAGCTTCTCATCCGATTGTACAGTAAGTATATTGGAGGTTGAAACTAACTATATGCTGAAAACTGGTTTTAGGCCTCACAAGTCTTCAGGCTTTTCTCTTCTAAAACAAAAACTTTTAATTATTATCAAAGAATCCAGTAATGATGAACCTCATCTTTGTATTTAAAAGGAGAGTTGTGCAAACAAATGTTCTAATAATTCTCTTTTGCTAGTGAAAACCAAAACATTTTCAACATGTTTCACATACTTAAAAGTTATACATTGACACGTCATAATGTCGTAATTTCACATCTCTTTTGTGCCATACATTTTTGTCATGTTGAAAGACTTTGAAATAATGTTTTTACCTCGCATATGAAAATTCTAATTAAAAATTTTAAAAGATGAATGGAATTTGAACATACTCTGTAATTTTTTGCTAGAACTTTCTCCGCCATGGACATGTCTTCTTGGCATGAAGGGTGATGGCTGAGGCAGAGGTAGTGAAGATTCATCATGTGTTTGTAGCTTATACCAATGTGGTTCATCATCTAAAAGTGCTGTCTCCAGCTCTATAAGAATCTAGTAGAAAAATTATCAGGTTTAATTTTACTTTTAAGGAACGATAAAATTAAGTAGCATGCACACATACACAGAGCCACATCTATAAAATATATATGTATATGTATTTAAAACCAAATAAACAATGAACTAATGAGAAATGCAATTTTATATGTCACCTCTCCAAGAAATTCACTTTCTTCTTCTTGTACTCTTGGCTGATCCCATACGGTTATTTCAAGCATTCGTTCTCTAAAATCTCTACGATGTACGTGTGAGTAGAGAAAAGTTTGGTTCCATTTTGGTTCTAGACTTTTCTTTACTGTTTTGGTCCTCCTTTTACTCTTATCACTGAAACATAAATATTTCTTGTAAAATGCATGTAGAAATAAATCACAAAAGGCCATCTACTTATCAGCACTTACTGTTTTCATTCTTTCTGATCTGATAGTTCCTAAAAGAGAAAAGTATTTGCTGTATAGTAGCACATTCATCCAAATGTCCACAGAGTTAGTTTGATACCGGCTTGCATACCTTGAGTGCAGTTTTTCCTGTATTTAATCTAACTTTAACAAGTTATATAAAGGGATTCTGTCATTTGTAAGCATTAATTTTACAGTTGATTCAATAATTTACAATGGTCAATTATAAAATAGATTTCTAAACTGAAATGCTACCTTCTGTCTGGAAGAAAATACATTTTTACATAGGGATTCCTGGGGCGTCCATCTACTCTTGGTGGCAAATCTGTTGCTTGCAGAACATTTACTATTAACTGATGTCCCACTTTGTCATACCACAGTTTCACCTACAAGAATCAAGTTACCAGAAAATATTAATCAAAATGAGAAAAAAAAGAATTTTCATACTGCATCACATTAACTATAATCTAAAAGTAAGCATTTTTTCTCAAGAGGCAACAAGATTTATTTTATTTCAAATCAATAATATTTTGTTAAGTTAGATGGAAAAGATTTTGGTATTATACCAGACTTTCGTATCTACCAAAGCTGAGTAAAATGGTGCTGCCCCATTGTACTTACATTGCTTATCATACTCCCTGCAAAATCTTTTATCTGTGAGTCCAACTAAGTGAGTATATTTCTCAGCTGTGTACCTTTAAAGTTACATTTTAAATGGGAAGCCCAGACTGCAGCAAAGCCTGAGGCATGGCTGAAAGGCATCTACCCTGATTTGTCATCTTGCAAGCCTTCTTATGAAAAGTATAATATACAGCTAAATTGTTTCTTAAATGAATCATAACAACATGACATTTTTGAGCCTGCTGTATACTCAGAAATTAATATAATCACTAAGTGATTTCAGTCTTTTAGAGACTCTGTAAGTATCTACAAATCAAAGTCTAAGTACTCACAATATTTTTAATAAGCACAGCATCAATCAGCATTACAGAGAACTCCAGGATGCAACGTTTATCTAAATTAAAATGCATCACTGACTAAACAGTATAACAGTTACAAGAATATAGCTCTTTAAATGCTCCCATAAAGATGATAAAGTGGTACTATGTCTGTTATCTGCAGATTACTGGACATGTACAGAATAGTTACTATTTGCAGTGTAGAGGGCACACGATGGCAAGTTACAAGGCACTTTCATGGGCTCTTCACAAACGTTACTTCCTGCGTTCTCTGGAGTCATATGACAACAACTCTGTCTCCCATGTAATTACAGTAATGGTTTGTGAGAGTGTACAGGGGGTCTAAAAAACATTTGAAAGCTGTTGGACTTTACCAGCAACAGCCATTCCCCTTGAACTCCCCACAGACCTTAACAGAGAATGTGGAGGGCCCTGGGACCAATGCTTGAGACAGTCTGATAAACTTGCATTATTAACTCAAGAAAAACAAAATATGCTTACAGAAAGCTGCCCTGGTAAAACTTGTGGTGCATCCCTTAGAGCTCCAGGGCTGGTTGGAGATATAACAGAAATAGAAGGCCTTTCCATCTTCTGAGACTCAAAAGAACTTGAACCTAAAAACACATGAGAAACTCATGAACTTTCCATCTGAAATTTTGAAGCCAATTTGGATAATTTATGAATTGCTTTTTCTTCGAATTGTATAAAGCTTGAATACACAGTATGACTCAATTTATATATAGGAGAATTTTAAACTGATGTAGGTAGGCTGGTAGAAAAGACTGTCTAGCCCCCCTTATCCCAGATTAAACCGGTCATTTTTTATTCTATTCTAAATAACATATTAAAAAGGTGCTTCTCATACAACACTGACACATCAAACTGTATGTTTTAAACAAAATATTCTCCATAGACAGAATTATGCATGTGAAATCTTTGATGAATAAGCCCATATTTATTGCGCAGTTTATAATTCCAGTAGCCTCTGAAATGTAATTTCCATTTCCAAGGAGTAGAGATGTAGTAACATGTGGGAGCAAGACACGTGTCTGGCACGGAGGGTATTCCTGCCGAAGTAGTCTATCAGCAGTTCTCAGCCAGTGCAGCAGAGCCCTCACTAGTGAAGACAAGCTCATCACAGGTAAGGAGCAGCACTGCAACAGCACTCACTGGCCCTGCTCTAACACAGTAAATGACTCTTTGGGGGCATAGATTTACTGATAGACAGTCTTGAAATGCAAAAAGTATACACTTGTATGGCCCTAACAGCATGGGATGCAAAAGCAAACAATAAAATCCTGCCAACATTTGAAATAAGTATAGCTTTTAATCAAAAGAATATTGTTTCAAATTTCACATATAAAACAGAAAATACTCTGAATTTTTTCATATAAAATCCTAGGAGTTGTCAAAGTTTCCCAGTGCTTATCTTTCAGAAGATTCATAGCTGAAATGATTATACTTGGTGAAAGACCTTAATCAGTAAAAGGAACAAAGTGTGTACTCACTAGACTCCAGTGGGGGATGAGAACTCTCAGGAATCCGTGGAATATCACTAAAACATGAATATACATATAATAATTAGAAACAACTGAAATGATCTTCTGCTATAACAAATAAAACGGTTATGGGACACTTTTTTTAGAAACACAGATCTGTTTTTGTTCTAATGCATTGGGGAATAGAGGGAAGGAAAGGGGAAATATTTAGGCAGTTGACTGTTTTCCACTAGCGTTCATGAAAATTTTAATAATGCAAACCACTATTTCTTTCAAAATGAGGAACTAGCAGAAGTAACAATATGAGCACTACAATGTTAATATTGTGGATAGATTCCACAATATTTTTACAAATAAAACAACAAAGAGCTTTTATGAAGAGAAAAGTGGCAAAAGGGACTATATCTACTGGTGTTCAAGTATTTTGGGAGAAAAAAGAGGCAAAGAGATAGATTAACTCACTAGTAATCTTTATATAAACGTCTCAATGAGTTCATGGAATGAAAGTGATGAAAATGTCTTATGATAATAAAAAGAAAAGGCAAGTAACATGAGCAGTGTTAAACAAAAAAAAAATGCATTTCTTCAAAGGCTAAAAAATTATCACACAGCATATAACAAATGAATATGGTCATTTTTCTGTATACATGTACAAATACCTAGCATAAAAATACATATGTATATTCAAAATCAAATTGGTTAAGTCCATGTACATCGATTGAAATCTTGCCATCAACAAAATTACTCCTCCATCAAAATCTGGATGATGTTAGCTCCTGGCTCTGTTCTTCTCTCAGCACTAAGTAAGAAATGATGGCTATTGTACAAAAGTTAGTAAACTGGAGCAGGAAAACGGAAATAAAACTCTTCAATGAGTTACTTAAGAAGATTGTTCATCTAAATAAGATGATACCAACTTGAAACTACAATAATATTTCTAAAGAATATTTACAGGATTTGAAGTATAAAACTGGACATTTTAAAGGTATTCAGGCATTTCTCTGTTCAGTGAAACATTATGTTACTGACTTGGAAATGAGTCAAACTAAGGCTCCTAGGTGTATATGTCGTTGTCAAAAAAGAAACAGCTGTGGAAGTGAGCAAAGGCATGTAATGGTGCCCATCTCTTAGAACTCCAGTTCCAAATACAACCAAATTTCAGTAAGAACAGCCACCGACACTGCACAGGCACTTTGAAAATCTTAGCCCAGATGCCCAATCAACTAGTCGTAAATCTGCATTTCAGGTCCTCTTATTTTACATTTCTGGTCCATGTGATTAAATAAAGCTTATCTGAGCTCCCAGCCAATATCTCACTTTAGTTTCCATCTCATATCACTGAACAAGAATGTGCTTCTCCTTGTCTTGACTTTGTAGTTCAAGAGTAATGTGGTTTTCTCAAATTCATGGAAACATAATGGCATTACTCATTCTCGACATGGCATATTATTGTTTCGCAAACATATATCCATAAACACAGCAGGTCTGTGGAGCAGATTTTTTTCTTTTAATATTTTCTTTCTTCAGTTCTCATCATTCTGAAATATTTACTTAGAATATTCAAACTGATTTTTCTGTTCAATATGACATTGTTTGTACTTTTTTTCCTGTGCTAGAATATGAACACTCTCTTCCCCAATATAGCATTATTTGTATTAATATCATATTTCAGATAAAGGAGTGTTTAAACACAGAAGGTTCAACCTCCAGAGTCAAGTTACATATGCCTGGGCTGGTGGAGAAAGACAATAAAATACATTCATTTCAATTTTTCCTGTATTGTACACAATACAGTGGGTAAAGCTTTGGAGGATCAGAAAAGAAGACTAAAAACAAGCCCAAATAATGATTATGTACACATAAGCACTCAAGAATTGATTCATTTTTACACCAACGCCCCTTTACACTGGTAGACTGACAGAACAGTCTAATAATGAAAGAATATGAGAATCAGATCCACACAGTTTACAAGAGAAAAACTAAATATTACTATGAAGACAAAGATGCTATACCATGAGAGAACTGGTCAGGATGATAGTATTTTCTCCACTTAAGGCTAGTAATACAAAAATCCTTTTAAATATTCACCAGGCAAGGGTGAGTGACAAAAATAATCTGTCCTTTTTAAAGACTATACGCATCTGACAGGAAAGAACTGAAAGTACAATTTATAAAATATTTTTCTAAATTCTTCATAATTCTTATGCAAAACTCACAGCAACAGAGGAATCTAGAAGATAAATTTCAACTGTGGACAAAATTCATGGTTTGCAATGGAAATATTATTTGGCAACTTTCTCACCCACCCCTTTCATCCCCACTGTAGTAGATCTCATTTACCCTCAGCAAATCTCTAAAATTTTGTGCTACAGTGGAGAGTGCTTTTTTTATTATTGTTAAGAAATCTTCTCTTCTCTACAAGTATGTCAAACATATTTATCTTGTTTAAGTACAGCTCCACACAGAAATGCAGGACATAAAAAGCAAAGAAATCAATAAATTAAGTATGCAATACAATGCCAATCATAAAACTTGTGGCACAGTATTCTAACAGGCTCTGTCATACACAGCTCTACTTTATAAGTGCTATTGATTTCAAAATCTACATGAAAGAATTTAAAGCTATACTTGTATCAGTATGTGATTTTTTTTAAAATTTAATAATCTAGTTTATATAATCATTTCTTAAATATTATATGCCCACAAGAAAATTTATTGGTGTACTGGATTTTGTCAAATGTATGAGTAATTTTTTTCTTTCAAATGTTAGCATTCTAATTAAAGAACAAAGTTTCTAAAAATAGACTAGTATCTAAAGCTTGTAAGGTAACAAAATGAGTCTTATCTAGACTACTACTATTTCTGGATTGCAGGAAATACTCCGACATCATTATTTACAAAACTGCTTTTTAGAAGAAATAGTAGAAACCTTACAACTTAAAATATTCAAAACTTGACTAGCCAAAGCAATGGTAAAAAAAGGATGACGTAGTTAAAGCACGTATTTAAAATGGAAACAAAATTTTACTCCCCTTTCAAAGCTATGTGAACTTCAGAAAAGTAATGTCAGAAACTATGCAGTAAAGAACTGCCTACGCTAAACTTTCTTTTAATCTCTACTTTGAAAGGCAAAGTTAACACTAAGTCTTATGTGATGTTACATATGAACATCTATTGTCCAACCCTTCCACTCCTCCATGAATACCTAAATCCAAACTGTAGCTGAGGTTGAGACTATTGTGTGCAGATATATGGTCTGTGAGCTTCTGGAGTCAATCACTATTCTGTAAAACATATGCACAGCTCTTTCTAATTTTCTGAGTATTAGGGAAGCATCATCCCCTACAAGTTATATTTTTCAGAGTTCCTGAGTTCCTGTCCCCAATATTCATCCTCCTTTTTCCCAAACCATTCTTTCTTACCAGAACCTGTAGCTCAGTCTGTAGTTTGCACCGATTATATTACTTGAGCAACTCTTGGGAATTTAGTACTGCCTGCTTTGTTACGGCTGAACCTTCTTGCGAGGACGCAGAGTACAGTAACAACCCCTACACAGAGGAGCTGAACCACACCAGAGAAACAACAACTTTGGCACTATTAATAATATCTGTGGAAATCCAAGCAAAGATAATTAGGATCAGACAAAGAAAACAGAAGAAACAAAAAGCATTTGTTTTACCTGCACTATCTCCTCTAAGCTCACCGGAACACGCAAGAGACAGTTACCATGCCAGATTTCTTCTCCGAACAGCATACTGCCAGAGGACTTTCTATGCTGTCTTATGTTAACCGCCTCTGGTGTTTTACGCATATTCACAGATATTTTTTTCCCTCATATTTAGATGTCCAATCCATTAATTCTACTTTTTATAGGTTACTTACCTACCTTGTGTTGCAATCATCAGCATTAACGTCAATTAGCTCCTATGGTGTTTCTATGGTATTATTGTGGTTATACAGTTTATTGTTGTTGTGCCTTCATCTGTTAATAGCACTACATTTTTCACATTTTCCCTAATAAACACCCTTCAATTATCCATTACTCATAATTACATTTGCTGATAGACACAGAAATCCAAATTTACAAGACTAAGCAAATTGTTCAGGCATCAATTTTGTAACTTGCAGTCATCTAATTTGTGCCTTTACAGTCCTCCACTTAAGTCAAACTCTGTCATAGTTGGGCTTTTTAGACCTAATATGCTAGAACTTTTTAAATAAAGGCCATTAAATGTGCTGGTACATTATTTGCATTATTAATACCGAGAGATGAAAACACTTAAATTATGCAGACGAAATATCATTTTTCAGGTCTTTCGGGAATCTGCTTCCTCACAGGAATTTGAGGTGTAATGGATTACCACATACTGCTGCTATTAATCAGATAAAATTTTGCCGAATCAGCACCTGAAGTAGCCACAAAGCTTGACTCATTGGCTTGAGTGAGAGTCACTTTCATGAATTTGAAATGCCCACATAATTCAGATAACAAGACAAGGAGAAGCTAGGAAAAAAAAGAGGTAGTCTGTCATCCAAAATAAACAATTTTGCATTACATAACCCAATGCACGTACATCGTAATTAAAAACAAAAAACAAACCAAAAAGTCTTGTGCACTGTTCTTTTTTGTCAACCCACATAAATATGTCTTCTGTTGTACAAGGTATGACTTTTTGTTTTGTTCTTTTTAAATGATAGGCAGGTAAATCCCATCTGATACCAAAAAAAGGACTTTGATTCTTTATTATTGGGGAAAGGAGATATCTTTAAATTTCAAAGTTATATTCTCTCGTCCACTTGTGATATTTATTTGCGCTCTCAAAAAAAAAAAAAAAAAAAAAACTCTAATAAGGACCCAGTCCTAGTCAGGAATAAAGTTGTTATACTATGTAAATACTTCCATACCAAGACTCATTTTGTCTCATAATAAAAGTGCAATCTGAGGTGGTCTATTTTTGCCTCTGTCTGGAAAGAAATATGCATGGGTCATCCAAAGCAAAACATTACATTTTTCTTGTTTCAGAGTGCACTTCTGAGGGTAAAATTCACTGTTCAGATTTAGAAATATTCTTTAATATGGAAGTCCTTTTCAATCTAAGAAATTAGACTGCACTCTGCGTTTGGTGCCTCAGTTCAGCAATTGTGGTATTTTCCCTAGATTTTTCTTCAAGAAGATGCTACTGGAATATCTTCATTCTGTACATCATTTTTTGAAATTATGTTTATAAAATACATAAATTACAATAACTCATTTGTTTTAATAATCAAATTATCTTAAAAGTCTAAGGATATATGACATTTCTTAATGCCTCAATAGCAATAAATGTATCTAAAACTCACCTATAGAAAATGCCAATCTAGCACTTTCATTTTGTAAAAACTGTACAAAACACTTTTCAGGTTTTCCTTCAGTTGAGACAAAGAGTTCAAGACAGGTCCAATGGACAACATATTTTTCTTCTGCTGCTTTAAACACATGAAAATCTAGACTTTTAAAAATCTCCTTATGGCATTTTTTTTTTAATTATAAAGATTTAGGTGTGAATCTGCAATTTTCAGTCAAGAATATCTCCTAACTTATCTGACTAAAGGATGTACTGCTCCTCCACAGTCTCCATCTGGACGGTAATATTAGCTTCTCAATAATCAAAATTATTGCATCAAGCTTTCATTTTCCATTAAAAGGTCAAACTCATAATTGAAATTAGTAACAAATGTTAATTTTATTTAAGGACTGTTAATGGTGATCACCATCAAAAAGGCAGAGCTCATTTGCAAAACAGCTACACTTGCACAGTACAGACAAAATCAAACATCAAAAGCTAATGTGAAACAAATGTAAAAGACGACTGTTCTAGTCAGAAAAGAAATGTTTTACGTTTCTAAAACTAAAAGCTGTTATTAGATTTGAGAGAGAGAAAAATTATATTTGGATGAAATCTGGCAAATTCAGAATGAGATAATAAAATGTATTCATATGGAGGAAATAGTTTACCATCTACCTACAAGATACGGACTTGGGAGATGCACAGTGACTGTATGTGAACTCTGGGAAGCTGACAGACTACGGATAGATTTACATCTTTTTAATTTGTTTCGAAACTAGCCAGTATTCACTTCTTGGTGTTAATCACGTGACATGGCACTGAGATATACAACAAATGATTCACATTGAAACCCGTCCGACTCAGCTCAAAACGGTCCCAGCAGCAGCCTGTTCAGGGACGGGCTGCCCGATGTGATGTAAAGCAAGTGTGACAATGACAGGGCCCACCCGGTTAAGCTTACCAGCTGAATCAGATTTTCTGACTCTTCCGATGCCTATTTGGGAAATCAAATCTAGAATAACTGTTACCAATAAACTCAAACTTGGATTTATTATAAATAAACATTAAGACTATAAACATCACGTGTTAATGTTAATTTTTGATTAAAACTATATTCATAAAGGTATTTTTATGTTTCCATTTTTGATTCTGATGACAGTATCACTTGACACTATATATAGCCTTTTTAAATAAAACAGATAAAAGTTTTTTTTTTCTTTCTAAAAAGTTCTACTAGTACTGACTTATTTCAAATTCTAAAACGCTCAATGTTGTTGATGCTTCCTTCTACTCACTAATACTTGTGTAAGTTATTCTGATTTAACAAAGTTAAGAACCTGACAAATAGGTTTTACTCACTCGCAGGTCCACCCGGTTTTGAGAGAAGCCTTGCTTAATTCATCATAAACAATAAAAAACAATTTTCTTTTGCCATTTGGCAAAAACCTTGTTAGTATTTTGACCACACAGAAATACTAATATATATCACTGTACAGATTCAAGACTGTAATAGGCAGTAAAGAAAATGGAATATACACAATATTAATAATAAAAAGTGAATCATTCCATTATTAAAAGATAAAAGCTAATGAAGTCACAAAAAAACCCTTTAAAAGTTGCATTAGTAGAAGCAATAACTATGCTTAAGAAGCAAGTCTTTAGCCTTACCCAATAGGCCTTGAAACAATAATTTCAACTTGAGGTTCTGATTTTGATTCTAAAATAATGTTGTAAACTTCTTCATTTGTAGCTCCAGGCAGGGGTTTACCATTCCATTCTAGAACTTCATCCCCTTGAATTTAAAAAGAAGTTTATCTCATTTCCACGTTCTTTTACAATGAAGTGCAAAACATTCATGAAATCAAAGGTAACTAACTTTCATTCCCCAAAATGAAATAAAATAAAACACTGTTGAAATCAGACAAAGGTTTTGAGTCACTACCAAGGCTCCTTTCTCAGAACACTGCTACAATTTGTACACCACAAAACACGTTAAAGAAACCATCTGTGGAAACTTTAAATATTTCAGAAATAATATAGCACCAGTTATTGTGTTGTGAAATGAAAAAACAGTGCTTTTTGAGAGGTCCTTTATAAACTAGTGGAAATGAACATTGCAAACAGGCTGATCTTCAAAAATGAAAAGTGTGAATATCTAATGTTAAAACTTTTAAAATCATGCCTTTTATTACAATTTATACACTGTGCATTTTGATTTCTCCACAAAAAACGACAGCTTTCATTGTCCATGTCAAATAAACAAAAAACAAAAGCAAAGAATGAGTCAATGTCTCCTGAAGATGTTAGAGGGGATCGAAAACAAAACACAATGTGAATTATTAAATAACACTCATTTTTAAAGTTTGCCATTTCTAGAATTTAAATATATATGCATAATGCTTTGTCCTTTGGCATTATTATAAAAGGGGGAAGTCTTTAAATATAGTTTCTAAGGAAAAATCAGTATATAAATTTAAACTGCAGGGACCGTAAGGTAAGTTTACTTTCTCATATCCCATCATGCAGTGGTCAAAACCTCCACAACCTCTATCTAAAGTCACGAATAATTTTATTTTACATTTTTTTACTGAGAATGATATCACGTTTATCAGATTTGGTCAGCTGCTGGCTTTGCTCCCTTCCGAGGAGATAAAAAGCAAGTGATAGAACTTGTGCTTGTTAATAAGCCCAGGAAAATGATCATAAAAACTGACATCCTAACTACCAAAACATGCAGCTTCAATTTCTCTTTGTGTTCAATGACTGTCATTCCTTCATCCCAAACTGCCTACATTCTGGTATTTTAAGAAAGCACTCTAAAAAGGATCACATTAGTTTACAAAGCATTTTGGCTTTCATTAACGCATAAGGGTTGGCAGTTTACTAATGAAAGACATAACGCTTGCTTGCTGAGGCAAGTTTAATTTTCCACTATGAAAGTAAATAATCATTTAATGGAAACTGATTTAAATAGTTTGTATATTTATTACATCGTCTTATCATGAGAGGGGTGGGGAACAGGTAGTAATTCTAGATATTGCTGAGGAACTTGATTAAAAACTCATACAACTTAGTGAAAACACTCCCAATTTCTTTTGTGATTTTGATTATATTTTAAAGCTAACAACAGCTATAAACTAACATGACTATTTTTCCTTAAAATAAAATCTGATTTTTTTACAGATAATTTGTTTAATTTCTAAAATCATCACAGGCATTAAAAGGAACAAGTTTTGCAATTCTTCTAATTTAATAGCAAAAAACAACAGAGAGATATGCTGAATTTGTAATACAAAAAGATCACATGATTTAAACTTAATTTGCAGAGCAATGAATCTATCACATTTTGAAGTAGACAGAATAGGTTACAATAGCTGAGGACCCTCTAGAGCAACCTGTGAGATGTCTGTACTGCTGTTTTAGAAATCTAAGCAGCTTTTTCACTTAGGAGAGTCACTAGTGGAAGAAAACAAGTTAAAAAAATCTCCAATCTGATTAAGCATATCATCATAGTCAGAATGTTAAATTAACAGAAATGGCTCTAATTATGCTTACAAATAAGAACTAAAGGCTAGACCCAAATGGAGATTTAAGTGTGATGACACTCCTGCTAGTTCTAACCAGATAACCAGCAGCCATCAGAGGTACTTTTTCTTTTGCTCAGCTGGTCCAATTCTTGGCCTCTTTGACCAGCCTTACATTGCCTTCTTCATCTAAGATTCTGTCCTTAAGGCTTGCACTCTGATTTCTCCTCTCAGTGAAAGGCATGGAGACAGGAAAACAGGAAAACACCATACACTGCTGCAAATTCAGGTGAGCTGAGCTCCCTGGTCTCAAGTCACACTGTTGTAGCCCAGAGCTGCAAGCGTAAGTCAGCCAAGGAGCTGTTAAAAATAAGTAAAATAGTAAAATAACTGTAGCAAGTTTGGTTGCTGCAATGAGCCATTTTAAAAAATGTTTACATTGTTTATTTTAGGAAGTGTGACAAGCAGTTCCTGAGATAGCAAGCAAAAATTTCACTGGTGATACTCAATACTGACACTTCAGCCCTAACCAACAACGTCTTGTGTTTTGTTCATATATCTAAGCCACTGGAGTTAATAATAAACTAGAAATGTAAGCAATTTTAGCATTCCATAAGGGCTTGAAAAATATTTTTCTGTATTTACAAGATATCAGCATATCACTATCACTTGACTGATGTTAATATATATTAACAGCTGCATTTCCAAAAGCCATAATTTAAGACAATATATTTTGTGTGCAACTGGTTTATTTACCTGCTCTGAGATGCCCCACCACATCGGCCAAGCTACCTTTCTTCACTTTGGTAATGAAGGCACCGAGTCGTCCTAATTCTGTCATTTTTCCTCCAACAACCTGGATAATCATAAATTTGTGAGTTTTCAAGCCACAAGCCAGACATCACATCAAGCATAAATCTATAGACAGATTATTTTTTGCATTATTTTTAAACTAAACCTAAATTATGCATAATCAAACCTTTATTTTCAATTTGGGATTTATGGAGGCTTAAAGAGAAAGTTACATGCACAAAAAAGCCAGTCCTACTTGAAAAGAAGTAAAACTATGACACAGAATTAATAAAATTGAAATTCCTTTTCATATGTTTGCCTAATTAATCTGTTACAATATACTAAGTATCTAAAATTGTTGCAAAAAGAGGGTTTCTTGATAAATAATCAAGAACATGTACTTTATGCAAATAGATGGCTGTTTGGCATGTGCATGAGTGTAAACGGCAAGTGCATATCAAACCAAAGGTATGTAAATCCCAAAATGCAATAGGTAGACCAATTAAAAATTAAAAAGATGGAAATTCCTAAACCAGTACACTGGATCCCCCACCACGCTTCAGAAGTACCTATCTCTCTAAGTTTACAAACAACTGAGGGACAAGCACCTAAAAGTCCAGCAGGCAATGCCTAATTTAGGCATTTAAATGAAGTGGGTTGAATGTCACTTATAATGTCTTAATTTGGGGTCACTCAATTAACTGGAACTAGCTTTCCTGAAAAAAAACTGTGGATTTAATACAATCTCAGCTATCTTTTAAAAGGAATTTTGTAAATCTTAGCTTAAATATTGAGTCTTATTGTACATGATTTCTGTTTCTGAGTGGCGGTGTAGATTTAAACACTGACCTTCTAAACATTTCCATATGGATGACACTAATGAATGTGGAATATGAGATGACAGTTACTTGACTGAAATACAAGCAGTAAAGCTAGAAAAGGCAGAACTCCATTAACACACTAGAATTTATAGTATATGCCTTGAAAACAGGTAGCTGAATAAACATATACTTCATAATCAAAATGGTTCAGTTCCTTTGCCATGGATGACTGAAGACATGCACAAAAGGATGAAATATATTCAGATCAATAATTTATCTGTATAACTTTCAATGCTTACTAAAAACAAAATATTTTAAATTTCCTCAGCTAAATGTAAAATTTCTGCATCTTGCTTTATTTGAGTTTAAAGACATATTTATAGCTAACTCTTGAGAGGCAAACACTGCCTGCAAACCTTAATTGCTTCTCAGTGCTTGGCAAGACAGTAGCATGAATTTCATGTTATGTTTACCCAGGTTTATACCTACTTTTTTTCTGCATGCAATATCTGGAATATCTGGAATTCAAGGGATTTAACAGAAAAATAAAGAAATGAAGTGATGACTGTATATTAAGTGTCCCCCTGTGTCCAGCCCATCAAGCATATGAGTTGTTACAGCTTCCAAATACTAATGCTTGTTTCTTTGGCTCAGCCTCAAGCTCTAGGGGTCTGTATTAGGCTCTAGTGGGCTACAGTGGGGCTCTGATTGGACCTAGTTTAATTTTTCAAGTGCTTATAACACTATATATGTAGGAAATAAATGTTGTCTTTACCTGAATATGGGGTAAAGGCTTTTCCTGACCCATATTTTAAGGAAAACACCCTGGAATATTTCCTGCTGAGATTCAAACACCATACTACATTTTCAGTCAAACTTCAGGTGCCACTACCTTCATAGACACAAGTCTGCATCAGCCAGCTGTGGTACAGGCACAGGGGCTGCTGTCACACATATAACCAGGATGGGTAGTACCTTGTCCTTGGGCAAAGCAGCAGCTATCCTAAAGCAGCTGCAGGAACTCATTTAAAACCTGAACACCTATTATATGACAACAAATGTAGAAGATGCAATGCAAACAGGCTTGGAAATAAAGGAATATAGTATTAGGGAGATGCAAGAATGTGGGGGGGAATGAGAAGGTCTAGAGAATTAGGATTGTGTGTCAGAACAGATGAGAAAAGGGAGATGAGCGGTCACTACCTCCCACTCTCTACTCACATCCTAAAGGATCTGTCAATATTGGGCATTACCTCATATTTTGAGGAAATACAGCATGTGCAATAGCATGTGGAATATATTTTTGCCAAATGACAGTATAATTGGAAAGGCCTCTGATTCAGTGTTAGGCTTCTACATATTAGGTCAGTGATAATTTCATTCCTTTACCATGTAACCCCTTTAATACTTACTTTTAGCCCCAGTAATGCACCTGATTCTTTTGGCATGGTTGTTCTCTTGTTAAGAATAACACGTCCAATTAAGCGATCTCCCTCTTTAGAAGGCTGCCACGTTACTGGATGCTATTAAAAAAACAAGCAGTGGAAATAAAAAAAATAACGATCTTCCTGTTTTCGTATGTACATTTATATACAAATACAATTTGTTAAATCACCATGTCATGGTAAACACAAACACCCTTCTGATGTATGATGTATCTGAGCTTTTTATTGTTATATTTGTTGGGTTCTGGCTTTAGTAAACATATAATTAACATGCCCACTGCAAAAACATCTCAACACTAAGTCTGCAGGTAAAATTATAGAGGAGTTCAAAGGTTAATACAATTAAACATTTAAAACATACCTTAGGTAATAAAATTAAACATTTACATTTAATTCCATAGCCCTGAAAAGTGCTTTTATAAATTCTGTCCTTTAAAATAATACATATGTTATTCAGCTCTGCTATATGGGTTCACTATATAATAAAAGTCAATATCCTTTTCCATTCAAAATCAACAGAAAAATTCACTAATCACAGTCGGTGCAGCCTCACACTCACAGCTTCCTTTGTGGTGTGTAACTGGCAAGGTGAAATATGGTAGCAACGTACACACAAGAATTCATTTTATATTAAAACTCAGGTAATTTTTCTAGTATAGATTTTGACAAAAATCTCTTTCTGATTTTGAGTTCCATGATCTTTAAGCCAAGTTTTCATATATTATGAATAGAATAAAGTTCTAATAACAAAATATCAAAGCTGAACTGAAATAATCAGCAAACATTTTAATTCATACATATGAACCTATTTTTCCCTATTTCTTACCGAACTAATAGGGGATGTCTCCCTACTGTGCCACGTGGCAGGATCCAGCCAGTAGTAATCCAAGTCACCTGGAAGAACATGAATGGAAAGAAATGTATAATCTCTCAGACAGAGCAAGGTGTATGAATGATACTTCTGTATGCATTACTTTTAATGTGCAATAGTTTAATCAAGCAAATACAACACTTGCACTATGATTCAAATTAACTTAGACATATCAACTAACTTAGACATATCAACTTGAAAAATATAGACTAAAAACCTAAAAATAAAAATACATAGTAACAAAAGGACCTCTGTTTCTTCATGAATCACACATCCGAATCAGCAGGGTACTCCAGCTCTTCTTCAGTTTGCCCAGTCATCTTCCAGGGATGGATCCCAATATATAGCATTCACACTCTTCCTCCTCCCCCATCTCCATAATAAACACACAGTGACACAGCTAATAATAACACTAGAGAGAATACTTCACAGAATAAGCACTTAGCTACAGTTAAGGACAGACCAGTAAACCACCCTCAAGAAACTACGAATGAGTTGATTAATACTGTGCCAGGGGGCACTGTGCAGAGATGAACAGAAGCTGATAAATAATAACAGAACACAGATTACAGGGTTAAATAGCCACATAAAAAGAGCAAACAGTACAAACAGCAAATACAAGGTTGTAATCTTTCATTTTGCTCGGGACAAACTTTTACAGTTTTTAAACATTGAGACTAAAACCACAAATGAAGGCATCTGGAAGCCCTGGGTGGCTGGGGCCGAGCAGGGCCGAGGTGCAGCTGTGAGGCTGGGACACTGCTGGCAGTGCGGGAACTGAGGGCAGGCAGAGGAAAACTCAGTCTAGCTTCGCTTTACAGCTGTGTTGTTTAACATATTACAGCTGTGGGAGGTCGACTTGATACCAAAAAATGGCCAACTTTCCTGGTTGCTCTCTGGGAGGAGTGCTGTAGAGGAGTGATATAATTGTGTGCTCTAAGAAAGGGAAGAGGAAAGGATCGGAGGAGGAAGAATTGGGCAGTGCAATATGGGCTGCAATTTTATTCAGGGAAGGGAAGGGTGCAGATGGTTTGGGGCAGGACTTAGGAGACACAGGTTAGAAAAGATTCAATAGGAGAGTAAACGTGAGATTGATACCACATGAACAAGACCTAAGCATTTCTGTCCTGTTCAATAAAACATACCTGTGATCTCTGAACCTTGGAATTTTTTATTCCTTTGGGCATTACCACAGTATATGAGTGCAGTGCAGTAGTTGGAAACAACAAGGACAACTCTTCATAACGTTCTCTTGAAATAACAGCAGTACATAAAAGCTTGATCTTAAGTAAGCCAAGTGATACTTGTGAAATTTTTTATGCAAGAAAAGAAATAGTAGACTATTCTGCTATTTAGCTTACAGTATCTTAAAAAAAAGAACCAAATCAAAACCAAAACTTTCACCTGAGAGGAAATACAGCCACCTCTCACTGCTGAGGTCTATATCCATACTGACACCCTTCCGGTAATTTCTCACCCTCACTTTGGTAGAGAGTCTTGGTCATTTGAAATGTCAGCGGAACAGTTTAACAAGACTGTTTCTTGAACTCACAAGTGAGTATTTTCTTTTAAGTCTTTAAATGATGTCCCAGAGTTTAAGTTTCATTATGGAACAACTCTTCATAAGCTTTCTAATGACATTTCTAGAAACTCTTTGCTGATCCCTTAACAGCTACTGGGTAAAAACGTTACTTTCATTAAAGTCAGTGACTTACTACAGATACCCCAACCTTTCACCCTTGATATGTTCTATGGCTTAGGAAAACATATTGTATTTTTAATGTACACTGTAGGCAATAGAACTTCACTATTTTATTTTAGCAAATATATCTCTATAACTATAGTTACATCATTACTCCTACTAGTGCGCAGACAACCAACCGAAGTCCAAACAAAGATGGATTTAGCAAGAAAAAGATACAAATCTATACAAAGGCTCTACCACTTTTATGATGCTGTTTTTCCACAAATATTTAGATGCTGATTATGAAATACAAGTTGTATCACTCTTTATAATTAACAAAATCTTTAATAACTTATCATATACATGATCATATGCATAAGCTATTTTTAAACAGCTTATTATTATCATATGCATAACCACATAAGGCAGTTTGGGGTTGCCTTAGCTACTGCAGTTCTGAAATTTTGAGGGCTTAACTTCATATTAAAGATCTTCCAGTTTTGCTTTCAGTCTAGTTCCTTGCACCTTTCAAGCCTTCAAAATGGCAACACCACCACCACCACCAAATTCATGGAAGCAGACTGCCCATCACAAGTGTCAGCAGTAAGTCGGCTGCAGCACAGCCCTCTCCAACTTTCAGTAATGGACTCAGTGGTCCAGAAGAAAGCAGTTTTCTACATAAAGAGGCCTTCTACATGGGAAACAAAACATGCTTCGCCTCCATGTTTCACAGCTGTTTGCTAGGCCAATGCTGGAGCAGCCTCAGTCATCTCCAACATGCAAAGGTGTGTGCCCTAGTGATCAAAAACATTTCTGCTCCTGTCCCCATTGCTCCCTGTTCTCTTTTCCCTTCTTCCTTCCCCAGCTTCTGCTTCTGTGTCCAAGTCTCCCTGCGGCCCTTCCTCTGTTTTTTTGCATATCCCTGACCACCCAGATCATGCATCTAGCATCCTAACTCAAAAAATTCTTGCCGTAGCAAGATCCCCTCACACATCTTCTGTCCTTGCCCCTACCTGCTAATCTTCCCTCTTCTCCAGCTGCCTACCCTCTGCTCCCTTCCTCCCTGTCCATTTTTTTTCCTATTGTCCTTCTTCTGCCTCCTTCTGCTTCTGGCTGTAAGTTGCATATTTTAATCCCTCCTTCTCCTCATCCCTCTTCATGCTAAACTATGTCCTCACCAGCCCTTCTTCCCCAAACATAAATCTTTACTTTCTTCTGCCCCTACTATCTGTTCTACACTTCCATAAATTTTAAGCCTTTTGCCTGCACCCTGTCTGGCCACTGACATGGTCATTTTGCTCTCTGTTCCCAGAAGCTGAGAGCAGGAATTGCACTGCAAACTTTGCTGGACTGAGAGCAAGCACCGATGATATACTTGGAGTGTATAAATGTAACTATCAAATCAAAACTCTCAACTGAAAGCAGCTGGTCTATATTTTGGAGAATATTTTGAGAGATGCAAAAATGCCCTCATACCATGCCAAGATCCTGCCAAAAGTAAAGATTCTGCTCCAGATAATGAGGGCAGCTACCACAAAGGAACCGGAGAGAAAAAAGAAAAAAAAATCCTGAAAAATAACCAAATTTTTAACTTTCCATTAAAATTCAATATTAGATAGATCACTGGCATGGAAATTTTTGGCTCAATCTAAAATGATAAAAAGAGTTTTACAATGGAAAGTGTCAGGTAACCTACCTCATCTATTAATATAAAATAGAACATACAAATTAAAACATAATGGACAAAATCCACAAATAAGCTGCGCACAACCACATTTTTAAAAAGGCTAATAACACTTAAACTAGTGTCTTGATATCTGCAGTTAAGCACTCTGCTACCACTATAGTTTTAAAAAACATTTATCCTTTATCATTCAATGTCACTGTTGCTTCTCTACCTAATATCTATTTATGTCATTCTTGCACTGCAATATCCCAGAATTCACATAATTTCACTAGTATTAAAGAGGTGCAAAAACCTAAGAGCAGTGTTTCAGAATTTCGTATTTTCTCAAAAAAAAACAACCAAACAAAACTATACACAGAGTGCTCTCTCCCTGGTAAAAATCACTAAAAATAACTAATAAAATAAAAGAAAATTTAAGGCAGTACAGAAAAAAAAATCCTCTTTTCTAATGATTAAATTATCAATTTATAGGCTTGGACTGCTTTTAAACACATCTTAAATAATATCTTAAATTTACAAACATGAAATAATTAACTATAATAGGCTCCTATGAACATAAGATATAGAAACATTGTACCATTATTGTTGTACATTATTGATATATTTATATAAAACATATATAGACGTACCTCAATACTATGTATATGATTAAAAAACAATTGTAGTTATAATTCATGCTTTACTTAGGATTAACGGAGTGAAATAAGTATACACTTATAAAACCCTGTTTCCTGACGGAATAATTCAAAATGTTTATCCTGTCAGCACTGAAATACTTTTCCTATTATCATATCATACTGCTGCTCAATTACTGTACATTGGGACATAACTGATACAATCATACATCTACTTTACAAGGGACAAACGTGTTGAGTATTTCTTGAGAAGTGTTTGGGGGTCTTCAATCTAATTTCAAGATGGGGAATAATAACTCTAACATATTCCTGTTGATTTTTTATCAGCAACATACATGCCTTCAAAATAGAGAGAAAGCAGAATTCACAACACTGAAACGGTGCTCTCTCTAAAACGCTTCATCTTCAACAGTACAACCCATACCACAAGCTAATGCTGTGATTTTGTGTGAAATCCTGCAAAGCTGGTAAGTGCTAGAAATGACAGCCTTGTCTCTGTGGCAAAGCTGAAGCTTTTCTTTGCTTAAACGTGCACAGAATATGAGAAATATTGTTATCCTGTATGACTAGTCCAAAGAATCTTGAATACTGGAGATTAAATGCCCCAAAACGTTTCCCAGAAACCCAGGCGGTATTCAAAGGCCAGGATATTTGGCGAAGAACCCTGTTCTGGTGTTTTGCTCAAACGCAGGTGCACCAGTCTGCAGCAGTTATTTAAGACAACAGGCAGACAGAGCCCACTGGTAAGGCTCACTCTGCCCACGTTAGGCACTTCTTGGGAGCCTAAGATTTAGCTGCTAATTAATGACACAGTTCTACCATGTACCTAGGAAACTTAGACTATTATTTTCAGAGGCTTCACTGAAAATTAAAGTGCAAACCACCTTCCTAAAGGTGGACAGACCAGATCTTTCAACTAGCATGAAGAGCAGACATATATGCGTTTAACTTCATTAATTTAAAGGCGCAAAGACAGCATGCCTTATACAGACAGTAATGCTTATTGAAAACCTGGACTAGTCCTCTGTTACGTCTTCCTCAGATCTCATGCAATGGGATCAGTATTTTATGAATGTTGATGAATTTTCTCAATGTAAAAATCAACAGAAGCCATCTATCAACCCACAGAAAGTTACAACAAGACCACCCTACAAATAGAAAAACTGGAAAATGTCTTTAGGATACTGTTACAGCCATCAAAAACTTTTGCCTGCTATAACACATGTGATAAATCACATCATTAAGACATTAACAGTAAGCTAAGACAGCACTTGTGAGACCAAGAAAAAGAAGAGAAAGTAAAGAAGATAAAGGTCTTTTTATCACTTCAAAAAATAATTAACTGGATAAACAATATATGTTTAAATTATTATAGTCAAGATGCTGGCTAACCACAAAAGGAGAAAACACACAGAATTCCCTGGCTTGACATAGAACCCTCACATCTAAGTGGCAAACAGAGAAGTCAAAAAGCTGCCTATTGCCTATTTATCCAGAAAGTTTCACAAATTGTTCATTTTCTCCTTGATTACAAACCAAATGACTCGATATGCCTACAACTAAGAATTTAAATCCTTGCAGAATGAGGTCTGTGTTTAACTATTCACGCAGGTCAAGGACAGACTAGCTCATGCGGTATTTGGGAAGAATTTCCCACATGAGTATGAAGTTGAGATTTTATTTGTACAGAAAATATATAATTGCCATGGATGTGAGCTCTCTGCACTAATGAAATACTATTTTTTTTTGTTAAGGACACAAATATTAAACTGAGTCAAGTGAAAAGGGAAATCCATTTGACTTCTCATTCAGTTACTACTGCAAAGTTTTTTTATAAGAATGGTGAGCTCTATGCATGCTCACAATTATTTTTAATTTTATTAAGGACTAACATGCGAGTGACTGATTACTAAAGATTTCTTCAATGTATTCTTTTTATCTGGGCATAAGGTAAATTTTCTGTGGACTGGCTAAAAAAAAATAACATGAGTTTCTTATTCAGATATTTATTTATCAATAGTATTCATTTTTTATTATTTGTGTAGTGTGAATTTTTTTGTATTAGGAGTACAGTTTATGCACAAATCCGTGTATAAGGAACTACTGCATTTTCTTCATTATTAAGCAGGTTTCCCAAAAGTTGTAATAGCAAAAGACCGCCCAACACAAAAACAGCTGGACCAATTTGTATGCTTCAAAGGTGGACTTCCTACCTGAATTATCTCAAAGTGTTGTTAGAAGGTATTAGAAAGTACAGATTACAAATCTCACGAATTGAAATTTAAAGCCAAAAATCACTGCCTACCCAGTCAACTAACAACCTGAGGACTTGTGAAGTTTTCTACAGATTTAATCTGGCCACCCTAGAGAAAGTCAAGACACATCACAAAGAAGCTACTCTAAGCTTCCTGAATCTCTAGCGAGTCTTTTGAGAAGTCCTGAGCCAAGGGCTTATTATTCAGGGCGACTGTATTTAGTTTCTTCACTCAAATGTTGTAAGATTTGAAGAGTTCATCAACTGTTTCCAGCTAAAGGTTTACTTCTATCTCAGAGATGGTCTAAGATATTATTCTTAGAATGTGTAAGTCTGGTTGCATGCATGTGAGTGTCTGCACAGATGAGCCATAAAGCCCATAAAGGAATGGGTCTTCAAACCATGTCCTGTAAGATATTCAGAAAGTGTATTTTGAGTGCTAAAGAATATAGAGGGACTTAAAAATGTAAAATACTAAGCAAGGCACATGAACTTTCATTTATTCAAAAAGTTCCTTTAAGAGTTTTATTTGAAACATTTTGCTGAGGATGACAGAAAAGGTGTTCAGTACTACCAAGAACTTCAAATCAACAGACAAACATTTTAATTTATTTCTGATCCTGTATTATCCGAAGATTTAAAAATTTGTTCTCTCAGAACTAGTTCCAAGTCCTGATTTTACTGACTTTGATTACACTCTTGAGCTGGAGCTAATACTATAGATGGATGGATGTAGATCTTATTTTTGAGATTTAGAACTTACTTGAATTAATTTGATTGATTTACTAACTTTATTTAATTCCAATTCAATACTGACACTAACTTTTTTTAAATGCATTATCTGAGTTCCTGTTTAGTATTATTAACCCTATTTTAGCCTTGACATGATCTCTTGATCTTATTTTTGTTTAGTACATAATGAAATTTGTAAAATGAAAAGCAAGTTATTTCTTTCAAAAAGCCTTATGGGCTTATAATTTTGGAGACATGGATACACATCTATCCTTTAGACTAAAAGCCTGAGCAGCTCTTAATAATTCTCCTGGTGTTGTGAAGGAATCCAAGTATTGCCAAGTTTGCCATGCTACACTTCAGACTAACAGAATTTTTCCTTCCTGTGTTTTTTTTGGTTTGGTTTGATTCCCTTTGAGAGAGAGGTGGTAAAAGGTATTTTAAAAAGCCCACATAGGCAAAATAGTTTTCAACTGTTTGCTTTTTCCTGTGGAGATTTAAAAATGGTTGAATAAGTGTTAACTGTGAAAGAAGGTAATATTTTCAGTTAGGTCTCTTTTGGTATTTAATTCAATTTATTTAATTTTGGTATTATAATTCAATATCCAAACAGAAAATAAATTCCCCTCAAACTCTAGGGTGTTTCATATACATTGCCAGTAGGTCAGAATTTTAACAAGGAGACGTGCATGAGAAAAGCTGTAACGCTGTGACACCGCAGCCCAGGCCTTGCGAGTCCCGGGGATGAGATCCCGGAGAGGCGCCAGTGCCCTGGAAGCCCCTGCTGCAGAGAAGGAGAGGCGGCTGAAATGGGCCAGGCCCAGAGAGACTTATTTGCACATACATTTTCTCCTGGTGTGGGGAAGGGGGAAAGACAGAGGAGGTAACAAGCAGTGGTTATAAACATGCTGACTGGAGCAATGCAATTGGGACCAGGGCTTCATGTTGTCCACACGGGACCACAGGAAGGGAAGGGAGAAAGACAATGAGCCATTCTGTTGATCATCTAATACAATACACACACACACAGACATGCAGACACACACAAATAAGCCATTCAAGAAATAAACAAGAAAATTACATTTAATAATCAAAGTTAGGATTTACTTATTATGAAAACTTGGGGAGATCATTAATCTCAAATATTATTACAAAAGAGAAAGTTTGAGGAGAAAAAAAGAAGCCTTGCTTGTCCTGAGCTTCAAGATTGATTACTAAAGAGAAATACACTTCAGCATTATTATGATGGGATCTACTCCAGAGCACCAAATGATGAAGATGTGCTTGGTGAGGTTTTTGGTGAGTATTTGGCAGACTGCTCCACAGCACTGCATTTGACAGTAATGAGAGATTTTAAACATATTCCTTTCTCTTCTTCAGAAGGGAATACTGCAGGACAAAAGTCTTGGAGTGCATAGTGAGCAATCACAGATACAAAGAAAGCAATCGGAAAAGAACTTTTTGAGCTTTGCTTCCAACCAGTGGAGAGGAAACAGTTAAGGGTATGAAAGTGAAGCTTTATGATCCTTAAATAGGGAAGGAGGATGAGCATAGAATTAAAAAACAAAAAAATCTTTAGAATTAAAAAAAAAAACCTCAGAGAAAATAATGAAGCAGATATGATCACAGAATCACAGAACAGTTGAGGTTGGAAGGGACCTCTGGAGATCACGTAGTCCAAACCCCCTGCTCAAGCAGGGTCACCCAGAGCACATTGCACAGGATTGCATCCAGGCGGGTTTTGAATATCCAGAGAAGGAGACTCCACAACCTCTCTGGGCAACCTGTGCCAGTGCTCTGTCACCCTCACAGGAAAGAAGTTTTTCCTCATATTCAGACGGAACTTCCTGTGTTTCAGTTTGTGCCCGTTGCCTCGCATCCTGTCGCTGGGCACCACTGAAAATAGTCCAGCCCCATCCTCTTGAAACTCTCCTTTTAGATATTTATACACATTGATAAGATCCCCTCTCAGTCTTCTCCAGGCTGAAGAGTCCCAGCTCTCTCAGTCTTTCCTCATAGGAGAGATGCTCCAGTCCCCTGATCATCTTCATAGCCCTTCACTGGACTCACGCCAGTAGTGCCACATCCCTCTTGTACTGGGGAGCCCAGAACTGGACGCAGTACTCCAGATGTGGCCTCACCAGGGCTGAGTAGAGGGGGAGGATCACCTCCCTCGACCTGCTGGCAACACTCTTCCTAATGCACCCCAGGATACCATTGGCCTTCTTGGCCACAAGGACGCATTGCTGCCTCATGGCTAATTTGGTGTCCACCAGCACTCCCAGGTCCTTCTCTGCAAAGCTGCTTTCCAGCAGGTCAACCCCCAACCTGTACTGGTGCATGGGGTTATTCCTCCCTAGGTGCAGGACCCTGCACTTCCCTCTGTTGAACTTCATGAGGTTCCTCTCCGCCCACCTCTCCAGCCTGTCCAGGTCTCTCTGAATGGCAGCACAGCCTTCTGGGGTATCAGCCACTCCTCCCAGTTTTGTATCCTCAGCAAACTTGCTGAGGGTGCACTCTCCCTTCACCCAGGGACACCGCAAGAAGTTGAACAGGGCTGGACCCAGTACTGACCCCTGGGGGACACCACTAGCTACAGGCCTCCAACTAGACTCTGCGCCGCTGATCACAACCCCCTGAGCTCTGCCATTCAACCAGTTCTCAAGCCACCTCACTGTCCACTCATCCAGCCCACACTTCCTGAGCTTGTCTATGAGGATGTTATGGGAGACAGTGTCGAAAGCCTTGCTGAAGTCTAGGTAGACAACATCCACTGCTCTCCCCTCATCTACCCAGCCAGTCATTCCATCAGAGAAGGCTATCAGATTGGTTAAGCATGATTTCCCCTTGGGGAAGCCATGCTGACTACTCCTGATCACCTTCTTTTCCTCCACATGCTTGGAGATGGCCTCCAGGATGAGCTGCTCCATCACCTTTCCAGGGATGCAGGTGAGGCTGACTGGCCTGTAGTTTCCCGGGTCCTCCTTCTTGCCCTTTTGGAAGACTGGGGTGACATTTGCTTTCTTCCAGTCCTCAGGCACCTCTCCGGTTCTCCATGACCTTTCAAAGATGATGGAGAGTGGCCTAGCAATAACATCCACCAGCTCCCTCAGCACTCGTGGGTGCATCCCATCGGGGCCCATGGATTTGTGGGTGTCAGGTTTGCCTAAATGATCTCTAACCTGATCCTCCTCGACCAAGGGAAAGTCTCCGTTTCTCCAGACTTTCTCTCTTGTCTCCAGGGTCTGGGATTCCTGGGGGCTGGCCTCAGCTGTAAAGACTGAAGCAAAGAAGGCATTCAGTAACTCTGCCTTCTCTGTATCCTTCATCACCAGGGCACCCACCCCATTCAGCAGTGGACCCACACTTTCCCTAGTCTTCCTTTTGCTATTGATGCATTTCAAGAAGCCCTTCTTGTTGTCCTTGACATCTCTTGCCAGATTTAATTCCAAACGGGCCTTAGCCTTTCTTGTCGCATCCCTGCATACTCTGACAACATTCCTATATGATAGCAAAAGAACTCCAGGAATTATGGATGTTCTTCTAAAAAACAATACTATGGTCAGCAGCATAACCAGTCCAATACAAAGGAAGAAGTACAGTAAACGACTGACTAACCAAGTCATGAGTCTTTCATTTTCTAGAAGATGTACAAACCATGGAATGTTATTTGTAAGCAAATAACTTATGATGTTTGTGATAGAGTCCATTAAGCATGCAGGACAAAATCAGAAAGGTCAACATACAAAGTAAATGTAAACATCAAGGGATGCAAAGATGATCAAGAAATCATTCTGCAAGAAGACTATGGAACAGTTAAACAACAGCCGTTTGGTTCTATCAGCAAATGATACCAAGCAGGCTATGATTATCTGCCTTTTTTTTATTTTAAATTACAGTTCTCATAAAAAGAAACTTGACTAAAATCTCAGCAACAAGTTAACAACGTCTGTAGCAAAAAGATTAGATCTTCTGCCAAAACAGGAAAAGACGAGGTCAGACTATCTAAATAAGTTATACACTGGGCTAATTCACTTCACCCTGGAGTACTTACAGACCTGTCTGAAACTATCCCATTGCCAGGAACAATTATTTCTGAGAATCAGTGGAGTATGGATGAAGTTCCACAAAACTGGAGAAGGGCAAACACTGTACCTATTTTTTAAAGAGAGGGAGAGAAAGCAGGGCTAGAAATTATAGACCAGTCAGCTTAGTATCAATTCCTGGAAAAATACTAAAAAGAAAAAGAAGCACCTACAAGACATTAAAAAAAGAAGTCACATTTAAAGTCAAATTGTCAGTAACAAATCAACATGATTTCATTTCCTACCGCTTCAATAAGATTGTTGATAGGGAAAAAACAGCAGATGCCATAAACCTTCAGTTGAATAGGGTTTTTTTCATAAGCATGCCATGTTAGAGTCACACCACAGAAACTGTTTAAATAAAACTACTATAAGGTGGAAAACTGTTTAAAAAAGCATGCAAGTCATCATAAAAACCAAAGGATGTATTAAGTGGGATCGTCAATATTTGTCTTGGATATAGTAATAGTAAACACTGGCATTAACATTCTAGACAATAAAACAGAAAGCATGCATATTAAATTTGTAGGTGACCCCATCCCAAGCAGGGAGGTAGGAACTGCTAGTCTTAGGAGGGCAGGACTGAAATTCAAATCTACCCTCACAAACTGGAAAAATGAAGTGGAAAGAAGAGGATACAGTTCAGAGTGGACAAGTAAAAAGCTCCACACTTAGACCAGAACAAACAAGTGTAGAAACAGGGAAAGGAAGTCAACCAGGTAAGGAGTAGCTACGCAAAAAAGATCAGGTGGATTTAGCAGACCACAGCAGCAATAGGAGAGGACAGCAGGCAAGTCTGGCAGCTGTCTGTAAACCATTACCCTTGCACTTGAGAAGCCAGCAGGGTTGGCCACAGGCCAGGCTCAGTGCCTTGCCTACCCACTTACCTGCTAAATACCTCCTCAGATCACATTGGTGGGGACCTTGAGGTTTTTTGCTGTCGCTGTCTGGGGAGGAAGGGGGGGGCGCTTTAGTCTGCATCATGGTTTGTCTTCTGGGCACCTTGCACCCACCTAGCTCCCTAACATGACAGTGACCTTGCTGACAGCTTGGTCTCTCAGGTTCTCTCCTTATAGCACACAGTTTAATTTTCAGAGCTGAATGTTTGGCTTAACTGAAGTGTAGCTGTGAAGGAAGGATATGAATGAGATAAATTTAATGGCCAGTGAGATATAGAAGGTCTGATCTAATAGTCCTTTCTAATTCTAAAGTCTTTTACACAATAAAGTCAAACACTCTCAACAGAGAACAAGACTGGACCAGTGAATGTTGGGCTAGTGTGCTTTTAAAATATGTTTTAGCTCTTCTAAATCCACACTGTTCCAAAGGCTGGAGATGTCCCCAGTGTAACAGCAGCATCCTGGTGCTGCTGTATGCTATGCCTGCAGCACAGCCTTGAATCTCCACAATGCTGTCACAGCTCTGCACTTTTCAATCCCAACTCTACTTCACATATTTATCCAAGTTTGCAAGAGGTCTTTGGAAGGCAGTTTAGAGCTGTCTACCACATTGAGTACCCTGAAGAAGAAATAGGGTTTCACCTTCTTTACGTGGTTCCACACAACTTACTAAGTGTGAGAGTCAGTGCAAGGCTTTGATCTTAACCAAAGACTTTCTCCAGTCTTGTCCTTTAAATTCTGTTCATGGCTAAGGCTGAACCTTGTCTCTTCAACCTTAGCAGCATCTTTCTTTATTAATATTCCCACCTTTCTGTTTTCTTCTCTCTGTTCTGATTGACATTCAACCCCATTTTCTCTAACGCATCTCTCCAGATTCTGCCCTCAGTATACTCTTCTGCTCTTCTGCTATAAGAAAAGAATTTCACACGCAGATTTTTTCAAGTGTGTAACTAACAGAACTATAAACTTAGAGAAGGTAAACCATCTTCCATGACTTTTGCCATCATACAACCTTTAGGATTCATTCTTTTAGTGAAAAAGTTACTTTTCAAAATGGACTTTTACAAGCAGCATTACCAGCTATGTAGATAAAAGATTTTAAAGCTTTTTGTTATTCTCAACACTGCATAATCCCCAAGGAACTTTGCAATCATCAGTCCTTCCTCTTACTTCCCCCTATGATCCTTAGTGATTTAGCTGACAGCCTTATTCTGAGTTTGGGGTTTGGACTTTTTTTGTCCTGAGGAGAGGCCTGATGTCCTTCACTGGGTCAGAATGTGCAATGCATCACATGGTGATGCAGAGGCAATATACAAAATAATTGTAACTGTACGGTTATTTATTATAACATTATATTATTATTATAACCACAACTGTATATTATGCTAAACAAATGTATTCTTGTTTTATGTACATGTTTTCTGTAATATTTTTTCAAAAATAATATACAAAATGAAAGTAGCAGAAGCATATTCCATTCTGAATTTGTTAAGGGTATTAAATCTACTAACCAGAGCACAATTCAGGGGATTCAAGGGATGCAGGACATATCAATTATCTTCTCCCAAACAAATCAGCTAAAAATAATTTACCTGAATAATTATTATTTTCCTGAAGGAAATTTCTAAATTCTTTATCTATAATTTCTACAACATGCAAAATATTTTTAAGGCAATCAGAATGTCATTACTTTTAAGAACCGCATTTACATTTTGATGTACGCTTTCAAAATATACCTTTGTGTTTGAAAACACACCACATAACATCACTAATGTTTCAAATTATATCTGACATATGAGCTTTCTAAATATCAACATAACTGAAACAGAGACTTACAAGTAAAATGGTTCCTTACTCCCTGCTTAAGCTGAACATTTGTTACAGTTAATATTTTACATTCAGAGGACCCAACATCTCCACTCAAACTGTACAGTTAAATAAATCTGTCCATTTTAAATATATATCTAAAAGCTCAACACCATAAAGCCACTTGTTTACCTGTCCCTGAATGCAACGTATGGAGCAGAAACTGAAGAAACCCAGCAAACATAGCAGCATCAGCAACAGAGTGGTTAAAAAAGCACAACTGGCATCTAGTACATTGCTGAATTCCAGCCCACAACTGTAGCAAAACCGTAAGGCAATCCAAAATCCGCTTCTGTATGAAGGAGATATAACCGAAAAAGTCCCTAAGGTCCTTGCGTCCTGATCGTAAGCCAAATTATTCTGCAGCCTCAAATATTCTACATTGGTGACACCAAACAGGGCTACGAGAGCTCTTGTCATCAAAACAAATCTCTGCAGTGTCGTGCAAGCATCGATTACTGCATCGGTTCATACATGCTCACTGCAATGCTAAGGAGTTTCAGTCTCTAGGAGCAGCTAACGATTTTAGGAATCCAGATCTAACAGTCCTCAGGAAAGAAGACAAAAATTGCTGCTTCCTCTCTGGATAGAATATGAAAGGAGTTTCTTAGCTTTTGAAAGCTCATAATATGCACAGGCTCAGATACCTGAGCAATCAATACCACTGCTGCAGTTATTATTTGTATGCAGCAGTGCTACACTGAATAAGTTTTAATAAACTGCATAAACACACCAATCATGTAAAGCAAATGTGTCTGTTACAAGTTACATACAACTTCTCAAGCAGTAGATTTGCTTCTAATGTACTGAAAATATAATGGTCCACAAACTAATTTGTTATTTCTTACAAATTATGGGATGATTTAACACTTTTCTTACATAATATATGTGTGCATGAAAATATCACTTTGTATAAGAAACATATATTCTAAATAAAAGAGAAAAACAGAATATGTATACCATTAGATTTGGGAAAGTCAGATGATTAGAGAATTACATCTAATCATATTTGCTGAAGAATTTAATTTAATCATTTCCAAACCCTAGAACAATAAAATATTTATCAGAAACAGTTTTGTTTTCCACTGTGAAAATATGTCTCTCTGCAGTATATTTAGATACTGTAGGACTTTGGAAATAAAAAAGAACCTGAAACTAAAATGAGAGAAAGCAGAATATAAGAACAAAAAAGTATGATGAACTAACCTGTTTAAATTTCCATCCAAAGAAAAACAAATAAGGGATGAAAAAGAAACGATTAAGCTAAGAAGAGTTTAGAATTCTTTCATCTTTAATAATCTATAGACCTATCAGTAATAATGAAAATATATTTTTAAATCAAGTAGCTTCCTTGTAATTCTTAGTCACATGATCAAAAACAAGGTACTGAATATTGCCTTTCATACACCGTCTCACCTGTCAAACAGTCAACAGCAAAAGCCATGGCTGACATCTCAGCTCATTGCTGACTTTCAGTGTCATCAGTAGCATAGCAGAAAGACAACATAACCGACTGCATCCTCATTTTTCCCTGAATATGTCCTTGTTAGTAGATGAACATTTGAAGGAGGAAGATGTCCAGCTTTGACATACTCCAGCAGAAGGAGAAGATGATCTAGACATCTACTGACTAGCGAACACAGGCTGGGATTTCTACTAAAGCTGGAGAACATATCTTGCAAAGGCAACAAAAAAAGACTAGGCACAGTGTCTGCACCCTTTCGCCCACTGGCCCTTCTGCACTTCTAGCTGTTCTGTCCTACAAGGGCTGGCATCAAGGACTTTGCTTCCTTTTCAAAAGAACATATTTTGCCTGGATTCTCAAGTCTTCTCCTCCCCTCACAGCCAGTACTAAACATGCAAGGGAATTTTGCCATGACCCAACTCAACAGATAAAACATATTTTGTCCCTAAATTTTCTCAGCTTTTAGAAGAGGTTTTAAAATGTTCCTGTCATTCCCATATCATGCATGTGTTTGTGGAAAAAAAAAAAAAAACCTGCTTTTCCAAAATATTCATTATTTCATTTAGAAAGGCGGTTTGTGCCCTGTGCTGTTGCTGAAGCACTCACTGCTTCACATTCCCCTATGTGCCAGATATGCGTAACCTCTCTGTGCTCCTCCATCCCAACCTCAGGCAGTCCTCGCGACACCAATTCTACCCGTCACTATCTCTAGCCATCAGATCTGTCTGCTTCCTAAGTAGCCGTGTCTAACAGTGTCAGCATTAGATGATAGATATGCCTCCTAGTATTTGGGGAAAAAAAGGGAAGAGAGGAGCAACGAACAGTGTCCTGAGGTCAGAAAAGGCCCTCTGCAGAAAGGATAGTGTAGCCACCAGCTACAGTGTGTGCTGTACACCGCCAAGGATGGCTTTCATGCCTCCCAGCCACACTCAAAGCCTTTCTCAGTCCCCCAAAGTCACATCTGACACTTCGGGAAAAACACTGATAGTATATTTTACTGCCAATGTCCTCCGAGGTTAATATGAGATGATATAAATGATGTATCTCACATCCACTATACTGTGCATCTGAGGCTCAGACTTGACTATCATATCTTAGCTTCTTCATAATCTTCCTGCTAATAACTGTTTTAAATCTTAATCCATGTATGACACCTCTGTAATTATAAAACTTTCGAAGATCAATACAAAAGAACAAAAGACTGGACAATCTTACACAGATATCCAGCTCTACCAGTTGTCAAGTTTTAAGAGGTCTAGTTCCAATCATTAAATGTACTATTAAATGTACAATTTAAATATACTACTAAATGTACTCCAATCATTAAATTCACTTTTACATCTGGGTGAAATGCAGCTTTCCTCTCAACCAAAATGTTTACACTACTTTTTGATGAAAGAAAAAGGCCAGAGAATGGTCCCAAGCATTAATTTAATAATACAGAAACAGGAATTCAAGGATTAAGAACACGTTTTAAGTGGAAGTTTTAGGAAACGAGAGAAACAAGAGAAAGGATCCATCTTATGGTCTCTGAACCTCAAACCCAAGTTACAACAGAGTAGACATTCTAATATAATTACAGGGGTATTAGATATAATATTAGGTATTGTTTGCAACATAATCATATTGTTGCCTTGTCTGACCCACCTCAGAAACTGAAGAAAGAACATTTACAGAAGTTGTTCCTTGTGACAGCATAAAAATGATTGTTAATGTAATTTTAAGTGTCTGACTACAGTAATTATAGAAAAACAACCTAAAGCACTGCAAATTCAAATTAACACTTAAGAACAATAAAAGGTGCTGCAGATCTACTAGGCTTTTTTAGAGCATTCTCATTTAAGAAGATAGGGAGCTTCTTCCTCTTCCTTGTTTTTCGTTTGGTTTTTGTTTGTTTGTTTGTTTTTTAAAGGGGGAAGCAGATAATCCAAGGAAAACTATGCAATGAGGTGATGTGGAGTGGAGCTAACACAGCTTTCAGTTGTTTGTTCTGAGACTAAAGACTGACTATTTTGGCTGTGATTACTCAAAATCAAATGCTTGTTTGTGCAATAAAATTTCTAAAATCAGAAAAAAAAATTGAAAACAGTATAGTGTGAATTAACTGAGGAGGCCAGTGCTTTCTCTGCTTCCTTTCTTGAGAAATCTCTGAGCATGTTATTAAGTGATTTCATGTACTATTCAGCAGAACTGTCTGAAACATCTCTAGAGATGAAAATCCTCAAGAACATTAAGATAGAGATGATTCAGTATCAAAGGAGAAAGCTGGAATAACCTAAATTTGAACCCTGGCAGTTTAACTGACTATATAGTCATCTTGCGTACTACATAGATCTTGATTAAATGTGTGGGGACTGGTACCTTCCAAAATAAGATACGGTTGCCCATTAGATTCCTAACTGCGTGTAGTAAGTTGTAGCAAGAGTTTTCAGGATTTAAGCATTCCTTCCCAAAACAGAAAAGGAATTATACTCCATCAGTGCAATTTGTCATTCCACCAGTGATGAATTTCCCAGATTCAGAAGATGCTACAGTAATGGTGCTCAATGCAGAAAATAGGAAGATACTTTTTCATACAGAAAAACAGAATAATTCAGGTTGAAATCAACATCTGGAGATCACACAGCCCAACTCCCAGCTCAAAGTAGGACCAACTTCAAAGTTAGGTCCAACTTCAAGACTAGATCAGGTTGCTCAGGACCCTGTCCAACTGAGTTTTGGTATCCCCTAGGATGGAGAGTTCACAATCTCTCCGGGCAACATGTTCCTCTCATTCTTTTCCTGTGCACTTCTAAGAGTCTGGCTTTAGTTTCTCTACACTCTCCAGTTAGGCACTTGAAGACAGAAAATAGATCCCACATGAGACTCCTCTTCTTAAAGCTGAATAAACCCAGACTCATCAGCCCCCCCCAGTATCTGCTCACCTTCCACTGAACTTGCTAGATTCCAGCCTGTCAATGTCTTCCTTACACTGGGGAGCCCAAAACTGCAAACAGTACTCAAGATGTGGTCTCATGAGTGCCAAAAAGAGGGAAAGAACCACTTCACTTGACCTGCTGGGTACATTCTTGCTAGTACAGCCCATGATGTGATCAGCCTTCTTGGCAGAAAAGGCACACTTCTGACTGATGTTCAACTTGTCACCCACCAGGATCGTCAGCTGCGTTCCAGCCAGTTGGACCCCAGCCCGCATTGGTGCATGGCCTTATTTCACCAGATGGAGGACTTTGTTTTTGCCTTCATTGAACTTCATGAAGTTCTTGTCAGCCCATTTCCCCAGCCTGTTGAGATCCCTCTGGTGGCCTATCCTCCACTGCATTGATCACTCCCTCCAGTTTGGTGTCCTCTGTGAACTTGCTGAGGGTGCATTCTGCCCATTGTCCAGCATATTCACGATGACTGGAAAAAGACAAATGTCACACCTGTCTTCAAGAAGGGCAAGAAAAAGAATCTGAGAAACTATGGGCTGAGCAGCCTAACCCCCTCCCAGGGAAGGTTATGTAGCAAATCCTTCTCAAAGTCAGGTCTGAGCCCAGGAAGGACAAGAGGGTGACTAGGAACCTCCAGCATGGCTTTACCAAGGCCAAATCATGCCTGACCAACCTGATTTCTTTCTGTGGTGAGATAACTGGATTTGTAGACAAGGAGAGAGCAGTGGATGTTGTTTAATTTGACTGCAGCAAGTCTTTCAACAGTGTCTCCCATAATATCTTTGTAGCCAAATCAGAGAGAGATGGATTGATGAGTGCTCTACAAGGTGGGTGGAAAACTGGCTGAACCACTTCACTTAAGGAGTAATGGTCATAGGTTTGAAGTTCAGCTTGCAACCATATGTTAGACACCGGAGACATATGTTAGAAGAATTAGTAGCAAGTATCAGAACAAAGATTAGTGGGGAGGAATCAAGTCATTCCTTTGCTTAGATAGTTGTCTTTCAGACCATGAAATGCTCTCTTGGGATTATAACAATCCTGAGTGTAACCTTTGGCTGTGCTTCCAGAATTAAACTAAGTGGAGAAAATGTATCTGCTTCTGATAGGGTCACAGGTGGAGACCGGTTGCCACTGGACTAATTAAAACATTCCTGTTCTCTGTGCACTCATGCAACTGAAGAGCACCTCCCTTTAGTAAATGAAGAGGACTGAGTATTTTTCAGATGCTTTTGGCAAAATAGTTACAACTTATCAAAGACAATTGTTGACCGTGACATGCTTGAGCTAATAAGCTCAGTCTTTTATTTAGCTTGGGCTAAATCAGTGTCATGCTGACGTTACTTCACAGCTTTTAGTTCAAACCTCAGTTCCAGCCAATCAGTTCAAAGTGCAAGTGAAGTTACCTGGCATCTGTCTGACACTTCAGGAAACCTTACTCTACAATGTGTTTCCCATGGGCATTCCCTTCAAGTGGCTTACAGCATTGTTCCAAAGGGGCCTTAAAGGAAGTTTTGCAAAACATCACCCGGCATTTTTTTAGTAGACTGGAAGACTATCCCTGCACAATCAAATAATAGGACCCCTTCAAGCACAACAAGCTAGTAGAGAAACACTCTGTTATCTATTGCTTCTATATCCATTGTTTCCAAAATTCCATTGCTGATAGTTTAGTACGGTGCTATCATCATCATTATTTTATTTCCCCATCCTCCACCCTTGATTGACTTGATTGGTATTGACTCATCTGAGGAAGATGATAATGACAGAGAAGTTGTAACCATTCAGAAGGAGGTAACAAGAACACTCAGAAGACGACTTACGTTGGGCATTCAATCTCACATGTAATGGCCAAGATCTCTGCTATCTGATCTTTGTGATCCAGTAATTTCAAAATACATCTATCTCAGTTACTTCATGTATGAAAAAAAGCTAGCATTTCCTCAGGTTCATCATTTTCATGATCCTCCTTGTCTAAAGAGGAGCTACTGATATCAGGTTTGAGAACAACAGCACTGCATTGTCAGATTTACAGACAAATATCTTCTGGACTTCCCCTAACATCACAGCATGATGAATTGATCTCCGTAAGAAAAGAAACTTTGTGGACTATTTTTCTTTGCAACCATAACAATACTTAACAAATTAACTTACAATACCTAAAAAAGACCTGCTGGACACCTTTTCTTCATCCAAAAGTCATTTTAACTGAACCCTAATTCAACCTATTTGATTCAGCCATTCAATTGATAAAGCCAGATGCTGCAACTGGTATGCAGACACTGACTTTTTAATTTACTGAGCAAAAGTATCAAAATAATCTTTTTGTTCCCAACTTCAACTATTATTTCTACTTGTTGTTCTAAAATCTTCACAAGAAACAGATTTCTGCAAACTCTCACGCCCTAATAAACGGGGAATGTGAAAGACCCACACTAAGTCTCTTCCCTGCCTGATGCAGGGTAAGCTGGGACGAAGCACTAGTATGTCTGCAGTACCTTTGGCAGCTATGCTTAAGTAGAGGCTTGAACTCACAGAATTAAATTGCTCAAATCAATTCGATGTTACTACCTGTAGGAAGAGATCACAGGTGCAAAATGTCTTGAACCTGCATCTGAGTATTGCTGCCAAAGGAGGAGCCAAAGCAAAAGCCAGTATTATTAGGCAGGAGGGGCAATCAACAAACTTGGGTTCCAGAAAAATGGGAGGTACAAGCTATCATGACATTATCATTACAATCTCTGATCTGAGTCACCCACATCACCTTATTAAAATGTCTTTACACAAGTCCTTTTTTTCTTCCTAGAAAATTTTTTTCCCATTACAAAACATAACAAAAGTCAATGCATGTTTTTAATTGATTCATATACAGGCTGTGGTTGAAAGGGTGTATAGGCAAGGGTGAAAGACATCAAAATCTCACTGGTTCATTCCAGTCCTCTAGTTGAGGTCACCTCTGATCTCCTAATTCACATTCCCTTCTTTTTTTTCCCTTTCCCCCTACTGCTTTGGAAACATGGCTTACTTCCCAATTTTTCCCACCAGTCAGACTCCTCTTCCCAGCTGTAGGGAATTTAGGAATATTCTCACATAGTCAGGGCATCCTTGGGTTTCTGAGAGCATGGTGTCTTTTCCACCCAGTCCTGAGAAAAGGGTTTACAGCTAAAAGAAGGTAGTAGGGTTTCCAATCCACTTAAGGCAACATGGGAAGAGAGAGAGATTATCCTCCTTGTTCATATACCTCACAGTGATGTATACATGACAGTAAGTCAGACACAGTCACTTCTACCGCATTGCTGTTTTAACTAGAGTCAACTTTCTAAAAATACAGCAGCCCACTGTAATTAAGTAGAAATACTATTTCCCAACTAGTAATTAAAATAAGTTTGATCTGGTTAGAATATGTAGAGTTGTAACACATTTGTATTTTCTGCAAGCTAGAAAATGTATTTGTTGTATTTGAATCAAATAACAATCGCTGAAATAATAATAGCATGAAGGTACTGGTGCAATAAGGTCTTTGCCAATGTAATTTCAGTGTAAATGCATCTCAAAAAACAGATAAGCTAGAATTAGAGAAAAAAAGGGATTACGGGGAAAAGTTACTGTAACAAATGGTTAAGTTCCCCACTTTCTTCCCACTGACTGGGATTCAGCAGCTTTATACTGCAACTTAATAAACTAAGCCCACAGGTGTCCAATATCAGCAAAATAATAATGTACTGGTGCTTGATTCAAACATACTTTTATGTAACTGTGATATTGGTGCAATTCTGTCGGTCACTCATCTAAATAAAACATCCCTCTATTACATTATTAATGTTGTTTTTGAGCATTTGATCTAGTCTGCTCCTGATCTCATCCACAAACCATAATTAGTAAGAATGATGAGATTACGTTATGTACGTATCAAATATACACCTATACACATGTGCACATGCATAATTATGTAGTTATTACGTATGATAAAACTTACATTATTTATCTAAAAGGTTTTAAAAAGGGTTTTAAAATTCATTTTCCTACAAGAACACCTTCATTTTTTTCTGCAATTACTGAAATAGATATGCCTCATATGTGCAAAAAAGCTGAAGGAAATGTCAACTGCTAATATAGGAGAACAGAAGTCTGTCAGGATACCTCTGTCTTATTTCATCTTTCTCATTTTACGTTCCAGATAAATAGTGATGCTTGCTATCAGCTCTGCATCTGATTAATTTTTTTAATTACCTGATGTAATTTATAGGTACAGCTACGTCACATTTGACTTATAGACACTTCCAAGTCTATGCTATTTCACATGTGCTTCCTTAGCAATTAAATGGTAAGAAATGACAATGCTGGGACTGATGAAAGCATTTGATCCTTTTCTGCTTTGATCCTTTAAAAAATAATTCTTTAATGTTACTTTGAAACCATGCAAATCAGAAACATTTTTTTAACAGAAATTTCCATTTAGTAGCCTGACTACAGGAATGGGAGTGACTAGAAGACACTGAATATCACAGGACTCAATTAAGTTGCAAGAGCTGATCACTCTGAGACAGAAGATATCAGCTCTTGCCAAACCCTACCTGAAAATGAAGTATGTAACTGGTAGCTGGCTACAGTTAGACTCCTGGAGGAGAAAGGGTCTGATCATTCCAGCCAAGGATGAGATTACGCCTTATGTTCATTCCTACCTCTCTGGCTCTTTTGGAAAGCAATTCCACCAGTTCTACTTAAACATTCACTTTGGTGGTAATCAGCTTCCTAGATTTTGCTCATTGTTTCAGCACATAGCTTAAATATTACCAAATCTTTTCATCATAGAATTACAGAGTAATTTTGGCTGGGAGGGACATCTGGAGGTCATCTAGCCCAATTCCCTGTTCACAGGAAGGCCAATTAAATCAGATTTCTAAGGCAACCTGTCCACTTGCCACTCAAGTTTTAAGTAATTCCAAGGATGGAAATTTTACGACCTCTCTGGGCAACCTCATGGTGAAGTTTTTCCTTATAGCTAATTGGAATTTCCTTTGTTCCAACTTCTGTCTGTTACCTCATCCTACTGCTATGCATCTCCAAAAAGAGTTTCTCTCTGGCTTCCCTACGCTCTCTTATCAGGTAGTTGAAGACTAAAATCAAAACTCTCCCTAGCCTTCTCTTCTTTAGGCTGAACAAACCCAATTCTCTCATGCTTTCCTTGGAAATGAAATGGTTTCCAGCCCTACAACCATCTTTGCGGCCCTCTGCTGGACTCACTCGTCTGGCAATGTCTTCCTTGCACTAAGGAGTCAGCAGTAGTCTCACAAGTGCCAAGAAGAGAAAGAATCACTCCCCCCAACCTGCTGATTATAATTCTGCTACTACAGCCCGGTATGCAGTTATCCAGTTTTGCCACAAGAACACCCCGCTGACCCCTGTTCAACTTGCTGTCCATCAGGACCCCAAGGTACTTTCCTGCAAAGCTGCTTTCTAGCCAGTTGGCCACCCCATCTGTACTGGTGCATGGGCTTATTCCTCCCCAGGTGCAGGACTTAGCATTTCTCTTTGTTCCACTTTATTAAGACTCCTGTTAACCCATTCTGCCAGCCTGTTATATACTCTCTAGCTCAGCCATTCAGTGGTACCCCCAATTGAAACCTCCAATTTGGTGTCCTCCACAAACTTGCTGAGAGTGCAGTCTGTGCCGCTGTCCAGGCCATTAAAAAGACATTACACAGTATTGACTTTAGTATTGATCCCTGAGGGGCACCACTATAACCAGCTACAAGCTGCACTTTGAACCTGCTCATCACCTCTTTGAGCCCAGCAATCCAGTCGATTTTCCACCCACCTTATCCCCCACTTATCCAATCCCTCTCTCCTTGATTTGGCTACAAAGATATTATGGGAGACACTGTTGAAAGACTTGCTGCAGTCAAATTAAACAACATCCACTGCTCTCTCCTTGTCTACAAATCCAGTTATCTCACCACAGAAAGAAATCAGGTTGGTCAGGCATGATTTGGCCTTGGTAAAGCCATGCTGGAGGTTCCTAGTCACCCTCTTGTCCTTCCTGGGCTCAGACCTGACTTTGAGAAGGATTTGCTACATAACCTTCCCTGGGAGGGGGTTAGGCTGCTCAGCCCATAGTTTCTCAGATTCTTTTTCTTGCCCTTCTTAAAGACAGCTGGGATATTTTCCTAGTTCCAATCATCAAGAACCTCCCACAATAGCCATGACCTTTCAAAGTCAATAGAAAGAAGCCTCACAACGACATCAGCTGCTCCCTCAGCGCCCTCGGAGGTATCCTGTCTGGCTGCACGCACTTGGGTTTGTACCCCTGGCTTAACTGTACTGAGACTGAATCTTCCTCTATTGTGGGTAATGTTTCATACACCCACAGACTCTGCTACTACGCTCAGGAACATAGGATGCCTGAGGGCAATCCTTATCAGTAAAAACTGAGGCCAAATAGGCATTTAGCACCTCTGCTTTTTCTATGTCTTTGGTCATGTTACATAGAATTAAATATTGTCCAGAAAACTCACAACTACTTATTCTCAAAAGCCTTAGATGAAACCATGTATTCAGAAATTCTAGAAAACAGATCTTGTAAAGTATGATACGAGGCATGGAGATGCATCTTGGGATTCTGGGATGCATATATCCAAAGGAAATATGTCAGAATCTATAATCTGCCAAAAGAATGTAAAAATTGTATTGCTTAAATTGCTGAAGAGATAGACGATATTTTGACAACATTTTGTCAAAAGTATCCTCTTAACAAACTTTTGCATATATTTCAGGATGGCTTCTTAATATAAACTGTATTGGGACAAATTCTGATCTTATTTATACCCCTTGTGATTTATACCCTTTGTGATTACAAAATCTATAACTGAGGGAAGAATACAGCCTATATTGATTAAGTATTTCTACTAATTTATTTTACTGATATTGATTAAATATAGGATTTACCAGCCATATTTAAATGTGACTAGAAGAAGAAAGTCTCACTGTATTTTTTCAATGAAATTAATTTGAATGTTTCGTTAGTAGACAAAAAATTGTTGAACAAATATATTTAGTTTAAGGTTATTGGAACAAATATATTAAAATCTCTTCAATATTTGTTCCCTTTATTTTCTACTAATGCCAAGTCAAAATACATATTTCACAGAACCATAGACCAGTTTAGGTGGAAAAGCCCTGTAGAGGTCACCTTGTCCAATCTCCTTCCTCCCTTCCTCAAAGCAGCTTCAAAGTTGGGAGAGGTTGTTCTGGGCTTTGTCCAGTCAAGTATTAAGCATCTCCAAGGACAGAGATTCCAAAGCCTCCGTGGGCAACCTGTTCTAATGCATTATAAAATGTGTTAACTATCTAATTAGCGCATGGTGCAAAACACCCTGCCCATCTTGATTGTATGTTAAGATAATGAAATGACACTTTATAAAATATACATAATAATGTTCATATATTCTTACATATTATATATTACATTAATAATACGCAATATTTAAGCAGACACATGTAGAAATGGCTTGATTAGGAAAATAAATCTACTTGTTGATCTCCATCCTTACATTTCAAGTGCATTTTTGTATATTAAAATGGTTATGTTGTCGCTCTAAGACCCAATAAAACTGACAAACATGACTGGGTCCTCACTGAATTCATATTATTATATATGATAATACATTATTTTAAAAATTAGCTCTAAAAAATTCAGATTTAAATCTAGAAACTAGAGCAGTAGTACTGTATGTGCTGACCACATTTTAAAAGGTCAACCTCCATTAAGTACCATTTTCTATTTTTTTTTTATTTACCTTCCAAATCAAAAAACCACACACATAAATGCAGGCTTTAACAGTGAGCACACTGTTTGTTTAAGCATTGCCAGAAAATTAGTTCTTAATCCTTACAATAATTTTCTAGGTCAAAGTAGATTAGGCCCACGATGGCACAGATAACTGATATTCTGACAATTCATCCTAAACTAATATCATTATTTGTTTTTTTCTTAAAAAAAAAAGACTACAGGAAAAGGATACTGATATATTAGAATTTTAGAAGGAAATATTTGAAGAGAAGTCAAAATGTAAATTGCACATCTGTTTGTTAAAAATTCTGTTCACCAGCAAATCTTTCAGAAAAGGAATTAACGTCTTCCTGAGTGTTTATTTTCACTGGCTTGCAAGAATAGCCATTCCCCTAAGACTTCCTTGGCAATAAGATTTAAAACTCGGAAAAACGAACAGACTAATCAACCTTTCGTATAAATGATTTCCAAGCAGCTTATCTGTGGAAAAGAGCACGCAGCAGCCCAATGGGATCTGTTCCTAAGTGTTAGTTAAATTACTGTTCCCGGCTGGCTGTTTTGCCCTCCTGCGAGCAGTCTGCGCTTAACCACAATGAAGATTCCACTGTTGGCAAATGCAGATGCCTGCCCCGTAATAGATAACTAAAACAACCTGGATACACTGATAAAGTTCAGAGTGTTTACATAAAAACTGGTAGAAATAGCAAATGGCAGAAACTGTTGAGAGTCTACATCTATTTTAATTTGTATTTGCAAGCTGCTTTTGTGAGGTTCTGTTTATCTGTTAGTACAAGTCGCCTTATACTGCATTTTAAGTAAAGTCTGAGCCCATAGAGAAAATCAAATTGCCTGGCATCTCAAATGTTTTTATGTAAACTTACACGAATTTGCTGTGGGAGAGCTCTGGAGCACAACAGTGGATTAGGCAGGAACAAGCATTACCACTTTGAGTGACCCACGCCTCTTTGTGGAATTGAAAAAACTCGCTGTTTACTGGCCCTCAACTCATGGCACTGATGAGGATTAACTGCCTGAGTAGAGGCTCTCGCTCATCTCACAGCTCAGGTGAGAACTGTGTGAATAAACTGCATACAGGTCAAAGTGAGTCAGCTCAGCAGTGCTGCATTGCACTGCGCTCCCCGCTCTGCAGAGCTACCCATCGATACCACCCAAACCTTCCCGCGCCCTGTGCCGGCATTTGCAATTTTCACCTGAGATGTGGGATTGGGGTTTGGGCAATCCAAAGACTATATCCAGCTGCTTTAGAATGGTATTTATTCTCTTGTGATATCTGCTGATAACACAGAACAGTCTGACTTTCAAATGTTTTACAAAGGCACAGAATAAAACAAAAAACTGCAGAATTATATACTCACAAAGCATTCTTTCAATAGCTCTGTTCACTGTATCTAAAAGCACTCTGGGATGACGTCCTAAAAAGTACATATCATGACATCTTAAATAATTAAATACAACAGAGTGTATGAGAAGGCACACTGAGTTCTAATAACACCCAGGCACTCTAATTCATATAAACGTGTACATATTCACAAGCAAGTACACCTCCTGCAAATGAGTCTTACTGATGTTACAAAACTGTGATAAAACAAAGAATATGAAAGCATTCACACACATTATTGTATCTTTTCTTTCTAAAGCAGGATACTGATTCTGCTTGTGAACACTCTTTATTGTGTAGCTGCTGAAGCAAAGAGCACAGTGTGCTCTCATTACACAGGTGTTTCTTGTGAATTAGATCACAGAAAAATTTAGGTTGGAACGGACCCCGGAGGTTGTCTAGTCCAACTGCCTGCTCAAAGCAGAGACAGCTCCCACGTTAGATGTGGCTGCTCAGGGACTGGGCCAGACGAGTTTTGAAACTCTCTGAACACGGACGCTTCACAACCTCTTTGGACAATCTGTTCCAGAGCTTAATCACTCCCACTTTTCTTTATATACCATCACAACAGCCATTAATGCAAATTGTGACCATTGCCTCTTGCCCATTCTTCATTAATCTATAATGATCTTGTCCACTCTTCATTAATATATAATAAACTCATAAATTTTATACACTAAACACTTCCATTATATACATTTGTAAGTTGTTAAACTATGTCCCAAAGTATTAGTATTGATTAGCTGCAGCAAAATTCCACTCTACCAAAACTTTCCGACTTGCTCAAGGAAAGTTTACTCAAGGCGATACACACAAAATATCCCACCAGGCTGTGGGTGAGTAGGAAAAAAATATGCGACTTCTTAACCAGAAGCATCAGTGAGCTTTTCTAAGCACCGGCATAGACAGTCATCTATAGGCCTGTACCTCTAAGCTCCCAATAATTTTTTAAAATTTGGCTCACGGTCCTCAAACAAGGATAGCTTTTTCTTGCTATGCTCATTTTTTCTGAGTAAGGAACCATGCAATGAATCAGTACTACTGTTGAGCTATACTTGTTAATGTAATTTCATGCCTGGAATATATTCCATATACTGTCCCCAACACTGAACACACAAGACAATGTAAACCTGCAGGTGGAAAAATGCAGATGGAGGTAAGACCTGAGAAAGGTTTCTACATTATCAGCTCAAATGGGAAGGGGTGTTTGCATTTCCAGACTTTCTCTTTGATAAAAGAGAAATTGTATTGCATAGAGTGTGATAGACAAAACAGACATTTGACAGCTCCATCTAGCGGCTAATTAAGCAAAATTTTAATAGTTAAGAACAGGTAGCCTAATGGGTTAAAAGGAGCAGAGTATAACGCTTGCTTGTTTTTATAGCAACACCGAAAAAATATTCTTGGCACCTAGTTCTTTTAATAACATAACATGCAAAAATATTAATCTCCAAAAATAAAAAAAACTTCATGAAAATTTAATAAAGTTAGTGAAGTTCATAAACGTAGTTAAGAAAATTATTTTTACATTTTTATTAGCTTATTAAATCATTAAAGCTTTGTTGAAAAATTACCAATTTAAATTTACATTTGAAATTACATTTATATTTGAATTCCCATTTTCAGTAAAAAAAGATACCTGAAATTACATTTTCAGTAAGAAAACGAAATTAATAAAAAGCAAAGCATTAAAATAAATACACTTACTGTTATCTATAAGAACTAACTTTCAAAGCTCAGGTCTGATTCAGAAAGCCATTCCTATCCTGTGAAGGAAGACTCCTACACAGATCTAGAACACCTCTGATTTTTAAAGGGAATTCTGCGTGCCCAGAAGTCTGCCTTAGCAGAGAGTTTTCCATGGCTCTTCTAAAAAACACTGAGAACTCAGATACTTTAAAAATACAGGAATAACAACTTGACCAAGTTGCTTTAAATGGAACGGTTTTTGATAATTAATTTGAGAATGTTAACTAATCAGAATTCAAGCTACTAGATTTCAAAACCTGGATCTTAAATTCTGGAAATGAGTGTTTGGAATTAAATGATAAAATACACATAAGTGAATTAAAATTAGATAAATACGTTACATATTTCTTTGTCCCTTGCTACATGTCTGAAAATTGTTTGTCTTAAATTACATATAAAACTGAAAGGTAGCCAAGAAATATAACCCTTTTACTTTATTTATTCTTCCACTATATATAGTTCCCAGAACTAACAAAATAGATTAAGTTAGGACCATATGTGAAACCAATGTCTTTTAAGTAATGAAAGTTAAACATATGCTTAAATTCCTTACAGAAATGCATTCAGAATTGTAAAATAATCCCATACTAGCCTTAGGCCAAATGAAGCTTACAATACACATTAGACTGAAAGAGGCATTTAACTTAATGTTCAAATACTTATAGGGTATTATCCACCTTCCTTTCAAAGGCCATATTGGATTTGGAAGTTTAGATGAGCTATAATGCCACTGTATATTCCTCAACTTGGAAAATGGACCAAATGGATCAAATTTGCATATAAGGTATGGCAAAGCTACAGGTCACAAAAGTAAAGTGTGCTGGTATTTACTTTTCTAAACTATAAAAGGTCATGTTTACAGAGATGAAGTAAACGCGAAAAGAAAATATTCTAAATAAAATGTATTATTGGAAGTTGCATCATGGCTGGGAAGTATAATAAATACCAAAGGCCTAAAAAATATTACTATAGGTACACATTTATAGCATAGCATCACAGTGTTGCTGAGACTTAAGTTCTCTTATAAAATACCTGTAAGGCCGAAACTGTTTAACAATTAGAAAACTTTCCTATACTATTTGCAGTCAGTCAAGGAAATGAGTTGAGGGATATATGCATGAGGGACAAGATATTTTAATAAACTAACTATGCACAAATGCAGAGGCTTCAAGTGTTTTAGTATCTTAAAAAGCAAGTCCTTCAACTCTCCTTTTTAACATTTAGGGCAGACTGAGTGTCTGTACAGGGAGGTTATGAACTTATTAATGGTTATCCTAGCAGCAGACAGGTCCAAGCTGTCTACTATGTGCATTAACCAATAAATAATTGCCCTTAAATTGTGCATATCCTGCTTGCAGAGTCTCTATGCACAGAGTAAAAGATGCCCAAACAAAAATGATCTGCTGAAAAGAGGGTAATAGGATGATCGACTACCTAACTATGATGTTTTTGCAGTCTGTTCTGAATGTGATGCTTTTGTTCAGAGGTTGGACTGGAGGGTTGTTTGTTTGGGGGGCCTTTTACTCATATATACAGTTAGCAAATTATGTACATTCTAGCTTGAATAAGCAAAGGAAACATTTTCTAAATATAAACATTAGCAGAAAAGACTAAAGCAACAATCATACTGAAAATAAAACTATGAAACTTTGTCTTGTGAAAGAAGGGCTGAATGAGATGGTGTAGGACGTACAGACTTTTTGTCCAAGATGTGTTTTCAAGATGAGGCTTTAACACTGTGGGGCAGCCAAAGCAAAACACCTTCTCTCTTTGAAACTAAAACCTTAGAATAGTCCTGTACTTGGAAGCCAGGAAGCAAAGTGATCAGTGAACCATTATTTTTAGGGCTTTAAAATTGTGGGAGGGACCAAACAGAAAAAGTACTGAGACCAGGAATCTACACTCAACTGAACCCTAACTCAGTAGGCAACCTGGAATTATCCATAATACAATGCAAGAGGCTATTTGACAGTTTTCTGCATTTCTTCTGTATGCTGATAAATGGAAGAAAAGGGTAACTACTAACAATATGTTCTTACATTAAATAAGCATACTATTTTATTATCATCATAGTAACTTGGAGTCCCAGTCATGGACCAAAATCTCACTGAGTTAGGCACTGTACAAACACAAAACAAACCCCAGACCCCTCTCTCCTGAACTTGCAATTTAGTTGCAAGACAAGAGAAAACAGGTAGACAAAAAGGTAGACAAACAGTGACTACATTTATACCAGTGCATTAAACAGTGCCAACTCAATTGCCTTCATTGTTATATTGTTAGAATAGCCCCCGACACAGTTTTGGCCTGGGTCAATTAGCACTCTCATTTATTTGCAGGCAGGAGACAGGCCAGCAATCAATCCCATAGGTAGCTTCCATGCAGCCTTTCTCATCTGATGCACGCAAAAGCTTCATCATATGGAAATGTGCCACCTTCTGTTACTTGGCCAAAGACATCAAAAGATGGTTACTTTACTAGCACAGTAAATATGGCCAATGAGGCCATATAAGAGGTGCTCATATTTGAACACTTATCTGCTGGGTTACTGAGTTTGGTATCATTGGTCAAATGGAGACAAGAATCACCTTCCTGGAATGTGAAGATTATATATAGTACAATAGGAAAAAGAAGGAAGGAAGGAAGGACACATTAGAGCGATGCAAAGATAGGAAAAGAGTTTTCAGAGAGACATTCAGAGTGGACTGCAAGAGGATGAAACTATGCATATTTATTCAGAGGTAAGACAGACATCTTCATAATTATGAACTTTCTTCCTGACACACTGCAGGTTTTTCATAGCGGCCATTCACTAGCACACTGACTTCAGAAAGCTCAGCAAATACACCAGTCTGTCTATCCAAAGGTATACTGAAAGAAACTGGATTGCTTCCTGTGTATTACAGTAATTAAGTATACTATTCTAAGCAAAAAAACCCCCAAAGATACCAGAAAAATGTTAACACAAAATACTAACCAATAATACCAGTCAAGCTTAGTCTCTATGTTTGGACTCAATACTCATTTATGATGATTAGAATCCCTGTAACTGAGAGAAGCAAATAGAATTTTTTTTTCCAGAAAGTAACAGAATTTGATGTTTGCTTGTGTTTTGTTAACTCTAAAATAAAGTCCTCTTGTTTTCTGAGACACAGAGAGCAGATCTGATTTATGCCTTCGCTGTTAAGCAACTCCCTCCCTACGCAGCCTTTGAACAGAAAAATGATTCCCAGATCTGCACGAGGAAAGATAAAAGACTGTACTATCAGGGATCCATGACAGTTGAGTTACGTATTAAAAAAGAAGTGTATGCCTTATACTATAATTAATTTATCTTTTTCTTTCACAGGATTTTATTTTTCTGCCCAAAAGAGGGAGGTTCCTCCATACAGGGAGGAAAAAGAAAAGGTTTGGACTCCAGTCTCAGGACCTGCTCCCTTCCTTCAGTACGCCGCAGAGACCATCCACAGTTAGGCAGCTTTCCTAATTAACACAGTGTGGTTCTCTTTCGCAGCTCGCCTTTTCCTCTAAGCTCTCAGATCAAAAGAATAACAGTAGATCCTGAGTAGCTGTTCAAATATCTTTTTATTGTATATACAAAAATACATGCATATAGAAAATACACAATAGACTTTTGTATAGCATAGACTGGGGAAAAGGATCATCTTCTGGCTATAATGCCATGTCCTATTTCAAGCCAAGTTTCAACTCTAGTTCATTGCATAGCTGCATTTTAAAAAGTGCTCAACAGCTACAATTAGGGCCAAATTTTTCAAAAGATTTTGGCTCCCTCTAGACCTTGGAAAGTGTTGCATAGCCAACAGCTCCCAGTGTTTATCTAGCACCTATTTCCAATGCATTCTGCATGCAAAGTACTGACTACTGAGAATTTTTGAAAATCTGTCTTTCATGTAGAAACCTGGAGAAGTCCTTAGTTTCCCTACAGGTCCAAATACTTGGCTGCTGAAATTAAAGCTACTCTGCTTGGAGGTGTTCAGTCTTTCTGACGATACAATCCTAATTCCTCCAGGCCTTAGTTCCCCTGTACGTAATGACAATAACAATCTAACTACTGGACATGTTAGGATGATTTCATTACCATTTTATGAATTAGATGCACAGGGGAACGTTCAGCAGCAAAGAACAACCAATTAATAAAATGATTAATATGTCAAAAATGAAGCAATGCAGAAGATAGAGAATTTTAATAACAAAGAAACACAATGTCTTGCCAACTTCCAGTGTTGTTAGAAAGAACTCAAGACTGAAGGGTACATCCTTTTCTTCCATGTCTCTTGATAAAACAAAATGCACATCTTCTTCCCTTTTAAAAAAACAGACTGTTACTGCAATAAGTTTGTACTGGAAATGGTTATCAAATGTCATTACTTAAAGGATGGCAAAAGGATAACCTACAGTTAGGAGTACTGTGAAATTAGCCCCAGATTTCACCACCTTGGCCCAGAGCCTGCCCTAGGACTGACAGTAGCATTTCTAAAACAGAACAACTTCAGTGCAGGCTACAAAGAAATCAATTTTGTTCTCAGGCAGCCTCTATTTGAATTAAATAAGAAATTATGGTCACAACTGTCCTTAACTTTGTTTAGCTGTCCTCAGAGTTGACATGGTTTCTGGTAGCTTGCCTAAATTTCCCTAGCTATAACTTAACTCTGCAGGGAAATAGAGAAGCTTCTCTCTCTCTCTACAGCTGCCTCTTTCCTGTTCAAAGTCCAGTGATGTCTCCCAGTCTTTTTTTTTTTTCTTTTCTTTTTCTTTTCCTTCTTTTTTCTTTCCTAGACTATTCAACCCCAATCCTTTTCATCCTTCCTTATACATCACGTTTTATAGATCTCTGGTCATTCTCACTGCTCTTTTCTGGACTCCCTCCAACAGGTTCACAACCTTCTTAAGGTCAACCAGCCAAAAGACTTTATTAGGACTTCACAGGAGAATTGTGTCGCATATCTTCCCTGAAGCTCCCATTTATGTGGTTATGTATGTCAGTAAAATGTTGGGTTTTCTTTGCAACTGTATGACTTTTTTCCCACTCATGTTCAGCCCATTTCATTTGCATATGAACGCATGAACTTTATATAATTGCATATACATGAAACTTACTTCTTACTGTCCAACTCTAATTTGGACAGTAGCTGTGAACAGTGGCTGTGAATACTGATAGCACTGACAAGGGTTAACACGGACTAAAATTCTGAAAATACAGCTACTAGATTTTCATTAAGATCTGAAATAGAGGTAGATCTAAATTATTCCGCAAGGACCAGAACATAAATTGGAACTAATTTCTAAGAACTAAAATACCATTTCTAGGGAGATTGTCATTTTACACTAAGTTCCAGCTCAGTTGCATTTTTTAACAAATCCAGCTCTTTTTAAAACTTCATGTCCAACTCTCCAAGCTAGCAGATGTTAAAATATGCTAACAGATGTTACAGTACAACTTGACTTGCCTACACCACAGATTTAAAATACATCAGTGAAAACAGTTAGTTAAAAACACTTAAAAAGAGCCTCTTCTTCCCTGTTGCCTTTTACTGACATTTTCTTTCACTGCATTTACACACTGTGCTGTGTACACATGTTCTTTTAGCCCACAGGTTATTTTTACTGCCAATAATGTTACATCACTAGAAAAATCATTGCAGCAGGGATTTAATTTATGCTTTCCTTCTTATGGAAGCACCCCCACACATGAATTTCTAATGCAGAATTCAGAAGACTTAGGGAGGAAGATTAGATCTGTCAGGTCTGCTCCTCTGTGAACCAGAGGGAGTGCAGCCACATCTGCCCGCTAACGATGGAATCACTTTCCCCTTTCATCTTGCAATAACTCTCTCCTTGCTTTTAATCCTTCCATCTCACACACGCACCAACACTGAGACCCAGAAGAGAATGCAGCAAAATTTTTGCCCATAACACTTTCTGACCAGAAGAGTAATGCTGTAAGAATTAAACTAATCTAGGTCATTCTGTTCCTTCTGGTATCACAAGAAAGGCATTATGAATGAAACATTCACGTCTGTTCTTCACTAAAAGAAACTGGAAGGTAGTGTCAGTATTTTTTTTAACCAAGATTCCAGCTCTGCCATGACCTCTCCTCTTCCAGTAAAATCCATCTGCAAGTACACAAAGTGAGTCTTACTTTGCTTTTTACTATTTTGCAGACAACACATGGGTATTAGGTGTACTTTCAAACATAAAATGTGCAAATAAAATACATGTTTAGGTAATTACGAATAACAAGAATGCGAAATGTAAAAACCATTATCACATCTGTTTACGTAAAATTATATAAGCAGTTTTCAAGGTCTACTCAGACTGCTCCAATTTTCAACACCATTTCATTTTCCTGTTTCAAAGACCGCATGACAGAGATCTAGAATATCTCCTGTATCTATCATGGGATAAGAAGAAGTTAAGTACAACCTTGTCTGGACACAAATCTATTAGTTCCACACAAATTCTTGTTTTTAAAGAAAACAGTCAAAACTTAGTCCAGATCTAAACAGGATTTGTTTCTTCATTGGATGGCAGTAGGCAGAAGCTGTCTCAGCTTTAAAATGAGAGGGCCTGGATTTCATTTATAATGGTCTGCTCTATGTTATTCTAGCAGGAGCCTTTGAAGTGAGTATAAATGTAATTTATGCCTTCTAAGTGGACTTTCGCATTCCCATGATGGTGTTGTCACTGGAAACTCAGTCCCCAGAATGTTCAACTATTACAGATTTTAGAATAACTAGTCCTATAGCCTATAATAATAACAGGATAAAAATGATTAATCGGCAATCACTAACAATGTCCTTTAAAGGGTCCAGAATTTTTTAAAAGAAAATTTGGGATGACCTTTTTAGACACTGCTAAACAATTCTGTCTCTAAATTTACTCCAACACAGAAACACCTCAAAAGAAATTTTTGGGTCCTCTGCCAAAGAGACAAAATCCCAGTGGACTGCCAAAGACGTGTATCTTCTGGAAAGAAAATACCTCCAGTGTTTATGAATTATTTTTAATGATTTTCATGAAATACATATTAAATGCTTACCGTGAAGATCAGGTAACGTACTCGCTAAATTACATTGATTGTTTTGTGTTTAAGAATATCACCTTTTGAGGGGTTTTTATGTTCAGAAGAGAGGGTAATCCCCAGAATAGTTTGTAGAGAATTAAAATACTGAGATTAAAAATTATAAAGTGCTTATCATGAGACGTTAAAACTGTAAGATGCAAATAATTCACTGGTGTAAAGGAAGGAATTCTTTCCACTGTCACAGCCAACTTTTCACTAAAAGGAAAACTGAAATCTCTAGTTAATATGTATCAAGAAATAAATCTCACGACTGATTTCCTAAGTGAATTCATTTAATACCACAAGTCATCCATTTACCTTGTAAAAAAAAAAAAAAGATTTCAACTGCCTCATATACCTGTCCAAAATGGCATTAACTGACATAAAACATTTTCCTGAAGATTTGACAATCACCAAAAAAGAAATGGACACAACATCATACATTTTATGTAATGGTTGATGAAACTCTAGAGTTTAGAGGGCTGGAAGCAGTTAGTGTATTTTTGTCAACAGAACTAACTCTCATTTACCGTACATTTCAAAATGTTTTCATATACTTTTATATTTCATTTCTATAACACCTGATTTCATAATAAATGAGACTTTGCCCACCTTGGCAGAATTACTGTTCACTTTCCAGCTTTATTTACATGTGCTACAAACAAGTATTTTGGGCGGTCTTGGTACATGCATATGCATTTGCATATTTCCCCAGTAACAGTTCTTTTTCACTCGCACTCTTTTGTGATTTTCCAATGGTAAAATATTTTTAATTTCCATACTCTGCATCTAAAAACTGATGGAGCATAAACATCTGCTCAAAGATGACAAAAATAAAATAGAAATGTATGCCAAAAATTATGTTTTATTTTCTGTTTGCATGTTCTTCATAAAAATTGGGCACAGTCATTCCTCTCAAATCTCAAGTAGCACAGCTGTTAACAGATCCCCTGACACTAAGGAAAGCCCAAAGACAGCTTTTCTAGCAAATGCAAATGTTCAAATGTAACTTTTGCACAGTTTTGAAGACATCTGGGAATACAAATGTCTTGAGAAATTTAACAATTATTAAAGTATTGGATTCATTTTTGAAAATTTCTATATTGATCCATACATGATGTTAATACATGTTAATGTATTTTGATGTGATCATCTCAAAACTGAATTTGAGTTTTACCTCTGTATGGCAAAAAATGTGGAAGTGGAAGAACAAATGTAGTGGAATAACCACTCTTAAGTCATGTTAAATTATAGGAAAAGAAACAATAGTCATTTCCTGAACACTGTAGCCTAGCATTACATGAACTAATTGTATCGCAGACGCTGATCATTCACCCAGTCAGTTCATACAACAAACTTCAGGACCAAAGATCTCTCGTGAGCACCCTGTACAGTTAAACACAATTTGCTTCAACCAAGACTGCAATCTGGAAAATTGCAAAATCAGCATTTCTGAAAGTAGAGAGTACACAGCTAATGATTCTGATCCCAAGAGACACTATCTGAGCTACAAAGAGGGCTTTTATAATAGCTGCTAAGGATCTGGCATTCAATTTATTGATTATCAATTTATCTAATTTTAGACAAATTGCCCTCTGAAGGTGCCTCCCTGTCTTCACTGACTGCAGGTGAACTTGCTTACCTATTTTCAAGCTTAGTAATTTAAACATGCAGTAATTTGTAAGGTTTTCTGTTAGTTTTCTTACAGATTTAGAATTGGAAATAAAGGTGGGCAACCATCTAGGTACCATGATGCAAAAACATATCTACTTTATAGGTCATTTTTGGCTATTGATTTTCAATACAGTTTTACACACTCTAGCTTCATCTTACATTCCTATGGGGCATCATTTTCTTTTAAACACCTCTGTAAACTGTTTTCTATATAGTAAATCTATTTTAGCTGTTTCATATAGAATAGAAGCTAGTACAAAAGGTTATTACAATTAAAATTAATGCACACATTTAGTGAATGCCAATATAAAGCAATCAGCAATTGAGTAACAAACAGGTATTTTAAGTTCTTGGGTTTTATTGGTAAGGCTGTTCAAGTTCAAAACTTTACTTGCAATAATTCTATCTTTCTAGCTCCATTTACATTACTTTGGCACCAGATTTCTGACTGAGCATTAATTAGATAAGAGAGTGGATGGAAAGTAGATGGATTCCAGACCCTCCTGGGCTTGTAAACCAAAGCTCTTCAACTAAGGACCTATGCAGTATCGCTCCCAAATTATATGCAAAGCACTAAAGGAATGATGGGTGAAATTCTGCTTGTAATGATACTGTTTAACTGCACAGGATAGGATTATGATCTCAGTTATACAAGGGCTATTTTTTAATTATTTTTTAACATCACATCCTTTTCTGTGGTATTTTTTATTTTAAGGATTTCTGAAAGATTTTCTTAGGTAATGAAAATTCCTGCCTTGATATCTATTCTTATAAAAACACAGCAGATTCATCTTTTTGTTTTCCTGCCACTCTAATTATGAAAATAATTTGATATTCTAATATCAAAAAATGCTTCTTCTGCTTTCTCATTTGTATTCACATTGTCTAGTTCTTTTTCTTTACTATAACCCCAACTTCAAAGACCTTCCACTTCTTTCTTCCATGGCAAAGATTGTAACAGTCTTACCAAGATAAGGCAGAAAAACAAACACAGCTACATCTCATAGCTATTAAATGAGTAAGTATACTTCTGGAATTAATGTATTGCATACCCCTAAGCTTACACACACACATATGTATATATAAAAAATATCCGATTAATAACACTGTCCTAGATTACTGACAAGTAGAGATAAGTTAGCAAGGAAGGCAGTAACAATGTTAACCACCTATTGAGTTGGTAGTGGTCAGCTACCAACTACCTATTTGCAATGTTTACTCAAATACTGTAGGGTAGCATATAGCCCCCTATGATACAGACCTAGGCCTCCATTGTCTACAGTGGAAGCCTAAATATCTACCTCAGATGTAAACACCGAGGGCTTGATTCAGTTATCTGTAACATACACATCTAGTGTCGTTTGAGATTCTCCAAGGTAGCTACAGAGAACTGGCAGATATGGCAAAGGATTTAGCCCTTCTGGAGCAGCACGCAGGATATCCTAAGGAACTTCACATGGTAATATTCAAATGCCTTTATTAAGGCAACCAAATCAAACTTGTAGGATGCAATTCAAGATACAGATGCTCTTTTAAGTTCTTTCATGACAGCTACACTAGGTTGCACGCTACCACTACGAGATCTTGTCAATACAGTCAATGGAGCCTGTGTCAAGGCTGAACTTCTCACACAGAGGTTCTCCTCATCTGAGCCACCAAAATGTATTGGCAACATCTGTGCAGGGCTGGCAGATACGACAAAGGATACACAGGAGACCTGCGCCATTCTCTAGCAGCAGTTGGAGGTGAAACAGCATGATCTAGGCATCTAGAAGTTAATTTAAGCTACTGAATCAGGCTTCTTCTGTAATCAGTGGATAAAGTAATTCATCCCACCTATTTTAAACACTTTTATGATGGTAGGTGTTATCAGTATATTCATACTAGGTAGCTAACTTAAAGATTCATAACAATGCGTGCAAAAAGTCCAACCTTTAATGCTTTAACAATGCAACAGGAAATCTGTCAAAAACTAAGAGACCCAAGTCGCATGCCTGAAAGCAACTCCTGAAAGATTTTACTTAGGAAGCAAGCACCATTGCAGAACAGACACAGCTGTGCCAATAACACTACTATATCAATATACTGATACCAGTATATCAGTATTTATCATTTTTAGCCTGGACTTTATTTTCACACAAATGAACTTCCAGTTTACAATAATATCCCTCACTGTATATGGGAAATACTCTCTATTTCATTAGCAACCTTTTAAACTGATGCACATAAATGAAAGCAAATAACACAGATGGAAAGTAAATGCTGTGTTACAGACCATGAATGCCAACAGAGGAAAGTCAGGGAAATTTACTGAAATCTTAATTTCAGCATAAAACACTGCCACAAAGTAGGGGAAAAGATGTGTTCTCTTAGAATGACAGAATTATTGAGGTTGGAAAAGACCTCTGAAGGTCCCTAGTCCAACCTCCCGGTCAGAGCAAGGTCAACTACAGCAGGTTGCTCAGGGCCTTCTCCATTCAGGTTTTGAGTATCTCCAAGGATGGAGACTCCACAGTCTCTCCTGGCAAACTGTTTCAGTGTTTTACCACCCTCACAGCAAAAAAAGGCTTTTTTATGTTTAAGTGGAATAGGGGTCAAGATTGCAGAGGTATGGTTGTCATCTATCCTTAAAAATGAGCAGAAAAGCAAGTTTCTGTATTTTGAACTTTGGAAATGTTTGTGCTTTGAAAGTTACACAGGCACCTATTCAAAGTCATACAGAAACTGTGCTACCAGATGGGACTGGAGTTAAATGTTGTCTCTTTTTATATGCATATGTGGAGGTTTAGGGGATGACAGGAGACCACACCATCAGACAAAGACAGACAGAGAGAGTTGCATTTCTGAATCAAAGACATGTCACTGCCAGGAATAAAACAGACAACCTATTGACATTTTGACTGTGAAAACCTGCAGAAAATTTTCACGTAACAAGCATAAATAATTAAAGAGCAAAAAGCTACTTCCAAAGACACAAAAAGCATTCAGCTCACTACAATGACATTTAAAGACAAGTTACTGTTATGAGACAGTCAGTATTCTATCACAGCATTCTCTGCTTATGCCTATTGTATCTGTTTACCATTCATGAGTTTGACTAATTTCTTGTTCAAGAAAGAAGAAAGGCTATGTTTAAAACCATACAGTGTACTATACTTAATCCTTACTGCTGAGTGTTACCAGGAACACATGAAGACAAACTGAAATAACAGAAAGACGATTTATTTGTTAGCTTGGGAGTAAATGCATCCAGATGACGGGTTGGCCAATTCTCATCTCTCCCCTGCATCTGCTATCATTGTCAATGATGAACGTGGCCAGATCTTTGATATTTTATTAAAAGTAGTAAAACATTGCATAACTTAAGACTGGGGTGTCAATAAGATTATGCTTTATAATGGTGTTCTCAGATTCTTATAGAACTCATTTTCAGTTTCAATTTATTCACAGAAAATATTCTGCATACTGATAAAAGAATGAAGCTATGACCAAAGGAGAACAGATGTTATCAAGAAAATAAACTAGAACCCTTAAACTCTATCAGTTCTAGGTGAAAGAGGAAAGAGAATGAGAAAGAAACTGATCAGCTAATGCTACCTATAACCACCTCATGTAAAACTGCAAAAGGAAACATACTGCAAATGAAATGTAAACAGCTATAAGTCATTTCTCAATTAAAAAAAAAAAGAGAGAAAAACAAAGGTGTACAACCAAAAAACAGGCAAAAGAGAAAATACAGATGAAAATTTTTCCCAAACCATGGTTATGTGCATAATATACATAAAGGTCCTTACCTTTTTCACTGACACTTTCACTTTCTATCTCCACATCTTCACAGCTAGTATATTCTGGTGTTGATGCCCCTTCTTCCTCTGAGCTACTAACTGACATCTGCCTTTTCTTTCCACCTCTTTTCGCTCTATGAGGCTTTGGAGGGGATGGCCGCACTGATTCCGACTGGTCAGAACTAAGGGAATCATTCCTTAGCATGGTCTCCATTTTCTCCCGCTTTGCTTTTCGCATGAGAATAGCAGAGCTAGGATCAAGGCGACTCTGTTTTTTAAAGGAATCATGGTTCTTGTATTCTACGTGTTCTATAGGAACTGGACTATGCCTGGGAGTTGGTGGACTATGATTAGATAATTGTTTAGAAACAGAAATTCTTACATCGCCTGTTCTGTCTATAGAGTATGACCTCTGAGTTTCCACAAGAGATTTCCTGTCCTGAGTTCCCTGTAACTGTGAGCGTTTTCCTAATTTATTCTCAGGTACCTCCGCTTCCTCCATTTCTGTATGTGGCAAAGCCACATCACTGTGTCTTCTTTCATGCCGTGCTTTAGAAACTTTAGCATGCATGCGCATCTGCTGTTCCTCAGGATGTGGTTTTACAGGATATCTCGCCAGATTGGGGTCACTCCTGTATCGAGTATGATATTCATCTTCCTTCCTTTGTTTTTCATCATCAGGCACTTCGCCTTCCTCAGGTTTTTCTGGCAACTCTTGTGACTTCCCTTTCTCCAGTCTTCTACTTTCACGCCTTTCTTTACGTTCCCTGTCATCGGCTGGTCCTTCTTTTTGAAGTGAGGATTTTTGCACACGCTTACGCTCACTCTTTAAACCTTTGCCATTCTGGTCTGAAACCAATAATGTCTTCTTCCTACCATGAAAAGGAGTACATTAATTTGAAGAATTTAATGCAAAATAAAAATACTTGTGTAAACTGTTGTGGTAATTAGATTGTAAAACTGGGGAAAGCTATGGCAAAACATACAGAAGGGTACTGAATCTATTAACATGGACTGAATCTACCAGTCTTTTCAACAGTATTGCTGTTTTCCAATACAAAAAACAGCTAGTGTGAACTCTATAAAAACCTAAATTATAGTAGGTCCAAGTAATAAAATTGCAAAGAATATTAACAACTATAAAGGCAGATAAAAAATCTTTATCCATATAAGTGGATAAAGAATCAAATGCATCTTTGTAGTAACTGCAGCCCTATGACAGAATACTGGAGTATGGTTATTCCATTTTTCTGGGAGCAGTCTGGAGAGGCTGGGCTTATGGTCTAAACTCATATACACAATTCATTTCAAGCACCCTGCCAGTATAAATATAAATATCACCAAATGGAATATCTCTCATCTGTTCTATTACAAGTAGAATTAACATGGATATCAAAAAATGCAAAAGATAGAATATGTTCAGAGGCAATAATATTTGATCTAGTTTCCTTTATCTTATTAAAACCCTGAAAAGAAGTACCCATTTCATTAGCATATAAAGAAAGCCAGACTGACTCTTTGAGCTAAATTAATACCATTCCTTTCGCTGGTAATGAAAGAGAATAAAAAATGTAATTTATTTCTCTATACAACCGAAGTACAAAGTAATGAATAATGAAGCTGCCTGAAAATTATGATCTCTCGTCATTCATCTTCTGCTTTGGAAGAGTAAGAAAGTCAAACAATCATCAAATCCCCTTGTAGAACTGTTTTTTTTTTTCGTTCTAATCCTCCCAATTGCCCTTTTTTATACCAGTTCACATTTGAATCCATCTGTTTTGAAGAAGACCAAACACAGCTATACACTTTATTTTAGATGAAACTGCACCGGTACTTTGTATTGTGTCACTGAATCTTTCCTACCTTAACTGTTACATATTCAGATTACATATACCTTTTTCACATATGCATCCTAATGGACAGGCAAAGGTGGGCATGATCCACCTAAGACATCTATCTCCTTTTTCTCTATCCCCTTTTCCTCCTGAGTTATTTGCAATACATGGGATCTGAGCTTACCATAGATGCTCTCCATTCAGAACCTTTGGACTTCATTTGAAAGCCTCAGTAACAAATAGAAAACATTGCTATTGTATAATTAATATAGCCACCTAATTTTTGAACAGCAAAGCAGAATTAGAAAAAATTTTGGTGCCCTGAAAGTGTCGTTCAGCTGGTGATGACAGATTTGAGGGCCTTCCTAGTGTTGAGGAAAAATGACAGTGGAATCAGCGAGGGCATCATTTGTTGGTTTATGTCATCCATTTACAAAACACAAACCCGAGTTTTGCTCCTGTTAAACCAAGACAGACCTCATCCACACAGCAAGTTACTAGACAACTCTCCTCATCTATTTTCAGCTTCGATAGCTATGAAAAAAATCATCAATTATTGTGATCAAGGGAGAATCTTCTATGGCAAATTCAGTTTTGTTGCCAGAGGTTCCCTCCTCTCAATTGCTCTGTCATCTGCCAGTCAGCAGCCAAAAGAACAGCAGCTGATTCATCACATTATCTTCTGCTGACTTGTTCCTCTTCATCCAATTCATTACAGTGAATACAGCTAAGGCGTTTATTCATTCATTGAGTTTTAATATACTAGTTTGCTTAATAGTAATATAATCATTGATAAAATGATAAATGAAGTAGCAAATGTAGGGACATCTCACAGAATGCCACAGGGTTTATTTTTCCAATTTAGTACATTATTTCATTAAGTTAAATGTTTGCTTTTTGTTCAGTAACTTAAAAACACCTGCCACATTTAAAGTTTTATTAAAAAGTAAACTATAATTCTGCATTGAAAGTATACACCCAAATGCATTGAAGTATATGGAAATACCCTTAAAATACAACTATTGCTCTTTTTTCCATTTCTGTTATGCAGAATGAAACACATGCTTCAGACAATGCATTTCCTAGTGAACAGTTATCAATTCCTGGTCAGTAAAAAAAGTTGTTCTTTGTTCTTACATGGTTCTAAGTATATACAGGGCACAGCTGAAAGCCCTGGGTAATACTACTGATCTAGCAGTTGTAATTCCGTGGCTCTGTCAAGACAGAAAGTATTACCTCTCTCTTGGGGGTTCACTTCTAGACCTTGATGAAGCTTGCTTTTGGTCCAGGCCCATAGCAGGCTGTGATACTTCTGCTCCTTTCCTCCTATCAGACTGCACACTGGAAGAAGAGATCTCCTGTGATGAGGCAGTTGCCGTACTTAAGGGAGTCTGTGATCTTGATCGTTCTTGAAGTCTTGCTTTCTTTTCTCTAGGTGCGTCAGAACCTCCCCCAGTCGCAGTATCACTCAATGCTCCGTCCTGGCTGGGTGACGGCTGTGGTCCACTTCCAAAAAACCATGCTCCAGATTTTGTTAGGATTTCTTGTTGCTTTCGACATAAATTGCATACCCACATAACCTAGTTGAAGATAAGAAGAGTCAGTGCAGCTGTCCCTCAGATCCTAAAATACACGCTTATTCTACCACAGATCAGATAGGATCTCTTCTTTTCCTCTGCACTGGTGAAGTTTGTGCTCATGACAGTGCTCAGAACATGCTGCTGGAAGTGCTAACTGCACTGGTGAGAGCCAAGCATCCTACAGGCACATGCTATGTGAGCTTCTCCAAAACGTGCTGTCAATATACATCAATCCTACCTGTAGCAATCCCCCCACCCCAGCCCTAGCTGTCAGCTGAGTAAACAGTGACAACGTGACTAACACTTGCTGCTGGTGTTCGGGTAGTTGGGGGCTTGTTTTGTTTTCATTGGTGTGAGTCACTGTCGGGACAGGCCTACCGAACTGTGATGGGACTTGAGTCTAGCGTGCCAGAGCTCTGGGCAACCAACTCCCAACCTCAAATTACTCCCCTGCTACAGACAATTGATACAGTGTTTCTCTTTAATTAAGTACTCTCATATAACATATAACTACTTTCATATAACGTATGAAAGTATAACATTATCCTTCAAATAAATTCATCATTTACTGCCTGCATTTTTAGCTACATCCATAACAACTACTTACCAGAGATGTAAGACCTAAAGAAATCTACTAATACAGAACTAAATGTACCAATTAATAGAATGTAAAAGCACCGTATTTTGTACTACTAGAAAATGATCATATACCATCTGTCTTGTTTACAGCTACAGATAATAAATAAATAATAACCATGTGTCCTTGGCAATCACAACCAAGCTGTGTACATAGAGGGTGCTTCTTAGAATCTTAGGATGCTTTTCTTAATTCCAGATACACTGCTAAACACCAACACACACAATAAAGCCAGACTCTACACTTCAAGTCTAGATACAGTACAAGACAGTCTTATGTACAGGAGCAAGTAACAAGAGAAAAAGTAAGAGGTTAATCAGGAAACTAAAGTGCATGAATGTTAAAAATTGAGACAAAGACAAAAGGAGTTTCTGAGGCAGAAGAACAAAGAAGGACAAAATACCTGAAGAAAATAAAAGTGGCAGGAATTTTGTCACAGATGCAAAGACAGAGATGTGAAGAAAAAAGGCTGAAAGCTATTTGTGAAAATAAAAAAGAAAACTTATGAGTTTAATGTGGATAGGAGTAAAAGAATGGGTAAAATTCTGAAGTAAGAAGATCAGTAGGATGACAAATGTTGGAATGAAAAATATGCTTGAATTATTATCTCTGTGTAAACACAAAAATGATACAACACTGGTAAAATGATAAAACGCTTGTAATGAAAAGGAACTGAAAAAACAACCACTACAGGAAAGAAACTGTGACAGGACAAGGCTCTGTTAGGGAGCTCTCTAATTCTCTGGTGGGGGGGGAGTGCGTGCCCTACAAGGTAAGATGAAAATTCCCAGGCATTTTGCATATTCAACATAATTCAGATTTATTTAAGATACCCTAGAAGAGACCAGCTGTTTAGTTCTGAAGAATACCTAAGAACTTCCAATACCATTTCTGCACTGTCTGACCATACCACACTGTGAAAATATCAAACTCTCTTCTTCCTGTATCTGAATTGTGCCTTTATCAAAAGAAGGCTGTTATATTTCTTCTATTTAAGAAAGATAATAAAATAGCAATTAAAATACTTTAATTAATTCACAAAAAAAAAATCTAATCAAAAACTACAATTATTCCAGCAGTGGCACAAACATGTCTTATGTTAAAAATAGACAGATAAGCCTCAGTAGGATAATAGGAACAGCAACTTCTTCAAAAAAAATGCTAGTCCTTTAAAAAAAATCCCTTAATTCTAAAACACTGTATTTCCTCCATCTAATTTACATCTCAAAACAGAGATTTAGTCCATCAGACAAACAGAATATTATTATTATATATATAATCAAATAGATTTTTAGTCTATCTGGTCTTATTATTACAGGTATTTCAAATACTGGGAAGACTAAAAGGAAAAAAAAAACTTAAAAAATTGTCTTGACAGACGCTAGCACAATTGTTAGCTCATTAGACAGTGCATGTGTGCATGCATATGTTTGTGTATAAAATTTATGTCAATGCTATAAACCAAAGCCATGAACCAAAAATATGCCATTGCCTATACTTTACTTGTTTACAGAAATGTTAAAAACAAATTTTACTAAAAATTACATGAACTGGAGTTTGTTTAAAGGAAGGAAAAGAATACTACAGTAAAATTGAAATATATGTATGCATGCATATTTCAAATAGTAAAGATGGGGACAGATTTTATTCACAATTTAATGTATTTGATCATTTAAAGTACATACCAAGTATGTAATAAACTAGAAAAACTAATTTACATATTCACCTTTGCTACTGTAATTACTTTTTATGGAAAAGATTATGAAATTCAAACAAATAGGATTAGCTAATGCACAAATAGACACAGATAAATACAGAATACAAAAGAAAGAAATACTAGACATGTAAATACAAAAATATTTTTCCACAGCTGTCTTTAAACACTACCATTTCAACACAAAATACATACCAGTCACTACAGATTACACATGTAGGAAATCTGCATTATACTCACATAGAAGCTACGCTACCATCACTGTTCAAGATTCTCTTCAGGACTTAATAAATGCTATGTTTGCCTTGAGCTATATTCGGTCCAAAAGGAAAAATGATAAAAGCCTTTTTTTAAGAGGAAAAAAAACCCCCCAAACTTGAGGTGACAAAACAGTTTCAGTAATAAAACTGTATATTGAAAAACATTTTTAGAGAAGTATGTGGAGCAAGCAATCTAGCAGCATGCAGGAATTATATCCTGATTGAATATACTGGGATGTGGTCCAAACTAATCTAAACTAAAGCAGGTCTGTGTAATAACTTATCTTAACAATCCACAGATGTTAGGCAACCAAACAAATGCTCTGATGAAGGATTACAGTGCTCTAATGTGGCTTCTGGACCTCCATGCAATGCATCAGTAAAATGAAGAGTGTTAGACAATTTTACTCTGGCCTGTCACTTCAAAAATGGTTTCTGTTTACTTTTTTCTGGATGGTGAGCTCTGATGCAGCACTACAGTAAGTCATTCAGCACATCCATAGTCTGATTTTTGATGCTGGGTTTGTTTCTGGTTTATTGGACCCTTGCATAAATCAATGCATATCTGCACATGAAGCTATTAAAGAGAACCACTAAAGGGGTACTCCTCATTCAAAGAATTCATATGCACAACTCTGGGAAAATATGCATTTTCACAGCACAGCAAGGGGTTCTAGGCTTTACTGCTACATAACAAAAACAAAGTGGTACATACAGGACTTGGCAGAGGTGGGTCAACAATGCCCACACAGATTCACATAGAAAACATTACAGGCTGTGTGAAAACATGCTAGCATGCTTGCCTTCATGTGGAATATGGTGTATTTCATTCACAGAAAAAGTATTCCTCAAACTTACTCTTACAGGTACTGTTGAATGTGATCCACAATGAGTAGGAACAGTTTTCCTGTACTAACACAATATGAAATTCCAACTTGAAAGATCCCATAGTAAATAATATATACAACTATACACACAGAGAAAATGAGCATTTTCAGTTAGAAAAATGAGAACACTTCTTTAAGATTGTATATTTACAAACTATATTTTAGAATGGAGAAAAAGGCTTCTTTGAATTCTAATTTGATGACTTCCTTCCAAACATGCAGTGGGATGCTAAAGTCATGTTTGAGGGAAAACAAACTTTATTCTACATTTGTTTGACACATGCCAGGCAAAATTCTCACTGACGTCAGTGCAATTTCCACAGATAGCCTATATGCAAGCCCAGATTCTTAGGTGGCTTCATTATGTACACATGCCTTCATGGTTTTCAGTTTGGGAATGACAAACTCACAATATGCTGACTCCCATGCATTCCGCTTCATCTAGGTACAGGAAATTAGGCTTACCAGCCGTGTTAAAAGGGCAGGCCACAAGCTATTCCTTACTGTACCTTCATTCTATCATTAGTAATCATTTCCCTTCTGAAGGGTGTATATGCAATTTCTTATCAGTTTATTGCTTTTGCTCATGTTCCTTTAGCCCACTTCTTCTATGAAGACTTTAGTTACTTCAAGCAGACCCAATCAGGCAGACCCTCTTCTCTGCCTGAGGCCCCATTAACTTCAGTGGAGTTCTGCCACATCCTACAAGTCGTCTTTTGAAAGTCAGAGGGAAGGAACATTATCAGTTTTCTCTTATGAAATTTTTCATTCATAAAATCAAGTTAGACCAAAGGTCACTTAATTTTTCTGGGATAACATAATATATATATATCAAAACATGGAATTAGTATACAGTATTACAAAATGAATTATGTAACATAACCCTAGCTAAAGTCTCATGACTGCTTCACTCCATGAAAATCTGAATAAAAGCAGCTGAAAATCTACTCAAATCCCTCCATCCACAACAAATCCAAAATCTAGATAAGCAAAACAAGCAAATCAACTCCCTTTGTTATGAAAATGTACTTGTGAATACACGTTTTCATTAAACACATTTTTCAAAACTGTACAGGCAGTTGAGTCCATCCAGTGGCTTCTGACCACCAAACGGGAAGGTCTTCTCACCACTTCCCTCCTCTAATGCTCTTCTCCCTCTACTGGTTTGTCCTCTCCCTGTTCTTCCTCTTCCTTTCTCTTTCTTACTCCCAGGTACACGGTACCACATGCACCCTTGTACCACCTCTCTTGATTATCAGGTCCTCCTAGGAGCCACTTGAACTCAAAAATGTAGTAGAAATTTACCTGTAATTTTTTGTTGGATTCATTTTATGTCACATCCATTTTTATCATGAATAGTGAAACCATATGGCCAGGAACAAGCAGGCAAATGGGGAGAAGAGCAAGTGTTTTCCATGGCAGCGGCTTACTATCTCTTGTAGAACTACATCTTAAAGCCATATCAATACCAGTACATGAAACTTGGACAGAAATTTTTTGGGCACCAAAGCCAAATGACATGAAATAACCTGCAACTATACTAGGATTTCTGCTGTATTTCAAAACCAGGTAGCTGCATACAAACTGCCTCCTGGGAACAGGCCTTGGAGCACTCCAACTCCCAGGCCACCAGGAAGACTTGATGAGACTCAAGTGCTAGCCAAAATCTTGCCAAGTAACCTTCAGTTTAGTAATTTACTGGTCAGCTTACTAGTTCAGACATTCTAACATCTAGGAACAGTCCCAGATTTGTTTAGTTTGCTCGTACAAAAGTAGCCTAGGAGTCTAGTTCCTGCTTTTGCTGAAGCCTCTCCTCTAGCACAAAGGATTCAAAAGGACAATAAAATTCTTGAGGTGAAGTGAAGCCATATGCAGAAGACAAAAAACAGAGCCAGCCGACTGCTTTGCCCACACTGGTATTCATCAGATATAAGGGACTCAGCCACTTCAGGATCATGATATAAAGCACCATCTTAGCATTCCTTGTTCTTCCATTCCTGTGTGGAGCTGATTTTCTTCAGAACTTAGGTTTTCAGCTTGATATGTTATGCAAACAGTTGGTCCCTTCCCCTTTCTCTCCCCACACCCTCCAATAATGTTTCAACCCACTGGACAACCGCAATAAAATTTTACACAAGCACAGAAGTTTTCAAGGTATTATGTTCCTATAAGTTCATGAAATAGGCAACTCTGTAAAAGCCCTATAAATATTTCATTAGTACAATCCTTTCAGGATCACAGAATCTATGCAGCAATTCAACTGCAAGACATGATCATAAGGAAAGAGGCCTCACTGCTCACAGAACTACTTGTCATCTTAAACTTTGTATTGTCATTTAAATGTTTGCACTGACAACATTCATGAGGTAGCTTTAAAAGCCTACCATATCAGAATTTTCCCCTTGTACCAGAGATATCATTTCATATTCTTTTTCCGCTTGTCTTTCGTAGTTAAATAACTGAGATGTTAACTTTCCAAATCAAACCCTCTGTGCATGATTAAGGATGACAGGAAGACTCGTCTACATGTAGATGCCTATAGGCATGCCAGGTATTTAACTTCCCATTACTGTCAACTGATGTCTAGTCAATAAGGTCAACAGAATCCAAAGAGAATCCACTCACCCTGAAGTGTACACATCAAAATAAAATGAAATCACCTTCCTAATCATAAACTCGTGCCATTAGAAATATGTCAGCATACCCCACCTGGCTGCCACATGCCACTTAAAAAGGGCACAAGCCTACCTCAAGACCTCTGTCACACTTGCCAGCCATATGCATATATCTCATACCAAAAGGCATCAAGAATAGCACGAGAGATCTACTTTTAAGCAACTGAATCCCACATTAATCTTAAGAAACTTATCCCTGGCCTATGTTTCTAAACGCACAATTACAAACTACCAATACAGACAGGTGGAAAATGTGCAGTGGAGTAATAATTCAAAGAGTTAACACCAAAAGTTTTTAAGACAGTTTTGTTGACATTGCTGCTAGCAACAGCATTACTAGTCATCTTAAGATAAAATTAAAACAGAAAACAACTGACTTTCTACACATGCCTTGCTGACAAAATCTCTCAGATACAGCTGCCAATCTTTCTGAATGCTCCCAACAACTACCACAAAAATTAGACATTCTCTAAAGTAATCCTGCAGCAAACTGAGTATTAAAAGTGATAATTTCAGGCAACCATAAAGTTATCATAGGAAATAATATCTCTAAAATAGCCCACATCCAGGTGCAAGTCAGAATCACAATGTACTTCTCTGAGAAGACGGCAGAATCTCTAGCCTTTGCAGTTCAAGCAAGGAAGAAACCAACATTGCTACTGGAGAATTAATATTTTTTGTCTAAAAATTCCTACCAGCAGATTTACCTGCAGTAGTTTTAAAATTTCCCTCTCTACAAGTATTTCTTTATCTACTGTACAAATAAATGAATTAATGCATTTCACTAAGCACATACTACAAAAATTGCATTGATTGATGTTCTTACAATTGCAATCCTATAAAGCAAGACTACAGCTTGGACAAATCTTTGAAATCCTGACCTCAGCTTCCTTGCAGCTCAGCTTTTTGTGTTCAGGATGACTGTTTTTAGGTCTGCTTCTAACTAAAATGATCAAAACTTATAAATTTATAATTTTGAGAAAGATGGAAGAGACTATCATACGAGAAGAAGGGGGGAAAGGACGAAAGGAGAGTTTTGTCTCTTAACTTGGCTGGTTGAAATTCAAAGGGACTCAGGAAGTAGTAGTCAATAGTTTGGATTGATTTGTTCTGGGCTTGAGAATTTCATTTTTGGAAACAAAGCAAACTCTCGAGAAAATTTTATGGAGTGTCAGACAGTACAGTCTTTATTCATCCACAGGTCATCATGATAAGGCTTACACCACTTTTCTTGACACTCCTCAACAGTCCCAAACATCCCAGTGGTTCGGTTCGTCCACAAGCCTTGTAGTTAGCCTTATACCACTTAATTCCATTTTTTCCATATTGCTATACTCCCTCCCCCTTACTCATCTTGTCCGTAATACCTAGCTTCAATCTTTATATTTTCACTTCCTCAGAAACTATAGAATTAATTCCCAACAATAATCACTGCTTTAGAAAGCTCTGTTTGTGCTTTCACATTTTCCTCATAAATCAATCTATCAATTTCTTTTTCAATTTTGTTTCTCTTGCCTGAACTTCCTTCAATTTTTTAACATCTTTCTGGTAATGTAGTATCTGCAAATTACTAGTCATACTTTCCATAATATCAGTCTCCATTTTCCACAGTCCATTAGACTACACTAGAAATCATTATCTTGATAGGTCCTTTTTGTTCCTTCTTCTAACCATACAAAACAACAAAAAGATTTGTCTAATTATTTGAACATTTGACTGCCTTGATGAGCCACAGAGGCATCAACTATATTCCTTTTAATTACTTCATGGTTTCCATAGTTACAGATACACATGGAATATCAACAAGAATACTTTTTAAAATGACAGAAGTCTAACAAATTAAGATAAATGTCATGAAACAGCCTACAGTTAGTACTGATATCAAATTTTAGATGTCTTTCAAAAAACAGAGATTCCCACCAGAAACTTTCCACTCCATTTATCAACTTATATCATTACAAATTGTAGTAAAAATATACCCACAGAACCAGATTGTCTTTAACAGTGCATGAGTGTGTTTATCTTTTCTGCAGAAGCTTACACTAAAACATTATTTATGTTTCAATACTATTCTTTCATACAAACTATGTCAAAATACCTAGCAGAGAGACAAGAGAGCATTTTTTATAGAATAAAAAATAATTCATGAAGAAAGAAATTAGAAATGTGTAGATGCAGAGAAGTGCTGAAGAAGATGAGTCAAAACGAAAACACAGTTAAACAGCAGAGTGGAATTCTTGAGGTAAAAGATAAAATGTTGGAAGGAACAGTGAGTGGGTCAAGTGAAAGAGGTTATAAGAGACCTGATAAGCATGAACTAAATTCTGATTTTATTTTCCCCAACTCAAAGAAAACAAAGAAAACATAATGTTGCCCAGAACATTTGTAGAGTCTCCATCCTTGGAGATATTCAAACCTAAATGGACATGGCCCTGGGCAGCCTAATCTAGTTGGCATGCTCTGAGCAGGGGGTTGGACTAGATGATCTCTAGAGGTCCCTTCCAACCTCAACTATTCTGTGATTCTGTAGGAATGAAGCACTGAGAAATCTAAATATCTCAACACAGTGGATTTTTAACTACATTAACTATTACTACACTTGTAATTCTTCATGCTAGAAGGTCTGCCTCTTTGTTGTCTATCTACATAGACTTCTACCTTAAAGCAAACAGTGCACAAAATCTGAAAAGTTCAAAGTTGAAGAGACACTGTACTCACACAAGTGATTATGCAAGCCCACAGCAGTGAATAAGCTGAAGTATTTGCTTCCAGTAGTGTACGACAGTCTATAAACTGTCTGTATCTATAAGCTACTTCCCTCAGCTATCCTGGAGCTGAAGATTAACACCACCACATCTTGGTGCAGTGACTGAGTGTTTGAAAGCCTCCCATATGAGTAAGTGAGAACCAGGTCATCTTAAATTTATCATACACAATCTCTAGTGATTTCAGTAATTGGTTTGTTTATTTTGTGTCAAAACAAGGTGTGAAGAGCTGAAGGTGTTCCCTCTAGATTCACCAGAGAATGTCTGCCTAAAACTTAAACTAAGGGTTTCCAATCTGTGAAATGTACATTGCTACTGAGCAACTCAGAAGACCATAGTGGCCTCAACAACTGCTAGGAGCACGGGGTGACAAGGAGGCCTGTTCTGGGTGGCTCTGACTGCAGGGACAATTCAGGGGAAAAAAGCAGTGGACACAAGAGATAAGTGAGGTTTGCAGAAACTGCTTGGAAGGGACAGTAGAGCTGAGAGTGACTGAGCGCTATGCAGACAGGATGCAAAAATCCAGGGGTTGTGAGGAAGAGGATGGTTGTGAAAGTAGGGACAGGAAGCAACAGATGAAGGCTGGCAGGTCAGGAGTTCCCCAGTGGGAATGTCTCATGAGTTGAATGGATAGCAGAGCAACAACTCTGTTAGGACAAAGATCCTTCCTGGTGACATGAGAACTACCTGCCCAGGGAGCGTAAGGAAACATATGCAGTGCATATCTATCTATTTAAACAAATATCCAAAGCACTCTGGCTGGGGAGAGGGGGAGAAAAATTTTGTCACACTGCAGAATAATTTCGTTGCAGTGATCTCTGCTGTACAGCTTGACTGAGGCCTTCTCTGACCATCTTGACTGACTGTCTTTCTACGTGCTGTCTTGCAGGCAATCAAGGTGGATGATTACTAACTCTGCTTACCCAGAATCTCCTTCTGTTCCCCACCAACTCATACGCTGGGAGATTCTGGCCGTTGAGTTTTGCATAGAGCTCCCATGTCCTCAGTTCCACATGAAGCCTAGATAAGACTCTCAGAGCCTTATAACCAAATTGTGAAATCAGGCCTCTAGCTTGCACGTGATTCAGTGAGGGAGAGGGTGGCACAAAAGGTATGCTTCCTCCTGCGCCCAGCAGTCCAGCACACAGCCCAGTCCAGCCCTACCACTGCTGCTGGGGATGGTGAGGACCCCTGTCGCTGCCCCTCAGAGACTGAGAGCCAAACAAAGACATTGCAATCCTCCTGAACTGATTTATTACAAATACTCTTTAATATCACATACAGATACAAGACTGAACACAATCCAGATAAACCTAGAAATGTAAGCTTAAATAAATTAAATAATGGTAGCATTCTACCAACTTGACTCTTTATGTTTTAACATTTTTAAGCAAGTGCAAACATGTTCATACTGAAACAGCAAAATCATATTATATGACTGCACATTGGTTTTAGGTTATTCATATGCGGTTGGTGTATCCAGTCTTCAGAATTAAAAAAATATCACCACAGTGGAAATATATATACAGAATTTTGCAAGTTTGGGGGATGTTAAGTGTTAGATGGCATCTACTTATAACAGAATATTTTGCAGCAGTTAGTACTGCTCAGTAAGAATTTTAACATAACACAAAACAGGATTATGCCCTATCCATGATAAACAAATTCATGATGTAGCTTCCTTCATATAATTACAGATACTTATGTTTTTTATGTTATTTGCTAGGTGTAAACTAGTTTCTGTAAATGCATGAAGTGTTTATATTACAGAAGGCACATTTTCCCAACTTTGATATGATCACTGTAGCTTCTTAAATATTTGCAACAGCTATTTTGAAAACAAACATATGCTTCTTTTTTGTGTGACATTCTGCCTTATACAGATCAGCAGCCTGATCTCCACTTCTGAAAAAGCTGACTATACTGACAAATCACAGCATACCATGTGAGTTAGCTAAGCATGTTATTTGCAGTTATGCCCTTCCTGCAAGGATGACAAAGACTTTTTTTTTTTAATTTCACCTTTGTTGATCCTACCTTCTGGGATGCCCATGGTCCTTTCTCTTAATTCTCCCACCTCTCGCTCCAGGTGCAAAGTCTGAGGCTAAGTTGATTAAGTCTGTGCTATCTGTGCTATCAAGCTCGAGCACAAAGGAACCTCAGTAAATCTGGGATGGAAGATTTGAGGAAGGGGAAGAGAGAATATCAGTGTTCTACAACAAAATTGAGTGGATATCTAATATTTAAAAAAAACTGAGGAAAAGCAATGTATTTTTGGTATGGAAAAGTGTAGATTTTTAGGAGAGTAAAGATTGCAGGATGACTGAGAAAGGGGTAAACAACTGTGAGATTGAACACGGAAGATTCAGAAGATAAGAAAAAGGAAAACAGGGCAGGAAAATGCAGTAGAAGTTTCATGACAGTTTAAGAATATCTTAAATTTTTGAACTGATCTAAAACAATGCACTGTTGACAGCCATTCCACAGATCATCACTGGTATCAATTTCAGAAGTCTGCTGTCCTGATTTTACAATACCACTGGCAGATCACACAGGGAAAGAGGAGAGTTTCAGTAAGGTAAGAAGATGTAAAGCAGTGCAGAACTTTACAGTTGGGAAATTCAAACAGTGATGATATTTCATTATCTAATGTGGCTACTGTTACAAAAACAGGTTCAAGAATTGAGATCAGAACTTTGCTAGATGATTAGACAACCATTCTGATCTTCTGCACTTACATGTACATTCACAGATATCTAATGAGGCTTTGTATTTCCTAAACAAATAAAAGACATTGTGTAGTGATGACTTAAGGGTATGGGGGGAAAGAAGTCACAGTCAAGTATATCCAGCTCCTTCAGCATCAGAAAAACAGGGATGTGTACTCCATGGTGGTACAAATATAGGGACCATGAGCCCTTGGTCCACATTTATATATTGGTGAAGATGTTTTGTGATCAAACGTACAGTCCAGATAACTACTGAGTTGTAGAGACATACACTTCCCTCTTCTTCCTGTGTAAAAGCATAATCATCTTTCCTACATCTTAAGTGTATTTAATGTTAAGTATTCAGTCATATTTAACATAACTGAACACTAAACACAAGCCATGAGGTTTGTAGGAAGCAGCAGTATTTCTTATCAGTTGATCATGAAACACAACTGAAAAAAAACAGCTTTCAGATACACCCAGCCCTTTGCTGGATTCAAAAAAGCTTGACCCTTTTTTTCCAGCTGAAAAGACCATTTTAACCAACCATTCCCAATAATCTTTTGTGCACAGTACCTTTCCTCCCAGTCCTGATTTGACCTATGCATGTTCTCCTGGATCCATTTTAGAACATTTTTTAATAATTCAGATTACATAACATACCTGCCAGCATCAGCCCAGCCAAACAAAACAACTTTGTTTATTTAAATCCAAAACAGACATAATAGACAAATCACACAATTTCGCCCTCATCCACAGACATGGGTTTTTATTTAGGGTTTACTAGAAGATTTTATTCCATTAGTATCTATTGTTTCTAAAATGCAAGTTTAACCATTAATTTATATTTCTCACTAGTTTACAATTAATTTCAACTTCGTATTGAAATACTTTAATCAAGTCAATAGAGTACATATTAATAAGGTTAGTACTGTTCTACTCTAGTTGTCTCAGTAAGTTTTAGTGATTATACTAAAACCACAGGTTTATCCCAGCTAAATACAACTGGTTTAGTGGAGGTCAGACTCTTCTGGCCCTGTGCTCTTTAATAACTTTCTCTTAACCACTTCTGCTCTTTATTGTCTCTAGACAAAAGAATATGGAGAAAGAAGGGAAGACCTGTTGGATGAGACGTGTAGAACAAAGAAAGGCCACAGGGATAGGGACAAACAGGTGCAAAGGTTCAAAGTACGGTGAAGAGGAAAATAAATCTAAAGAGACAAGAATAAATGGAAGAGAAAAATTCAGAGAGAGGCAATACGGAGAAAGTGAGACAAATACGAGAAATTGAAACGAAGCAAGTTTGTTGGAGAAGCAGCAAAATGGGGTTGCCATGTTGTCACACTTCAAAGGTTATTTCATTTGAAACAGAGATGATGCATGGACAGATATAACTTATTTCAAAGGGAATGGCTCTTCCTTTCCTCAGACCTAAAATGGTATTTTGTTTGATTTTTATAAGTTTCATTCTACAGTTTTTCAGATACTTTATTTTGGTTTTAGAGGTCAGAAAAGAAGGAAGATATATGGGGGATTTGGGGTTTTCTTTCTCTTTTAAGACAAATGCATTTTTGGCAAGCTTTATGTCTATTCATGCAAAATCAATCAAGAGTGACATTAATGAACCTACACACACACATGTGCACTAAAACAAGCCACCTAACAAAAGAGCTTACTAAGATTCTTACTACTCAGTAGGAAACAGTGGCAGATTGAAAGTGAGAAACTAAAGCTCTGAAGGGAAACACAGCATTTCAAGCTGCTTTTGTAATAATCACTCAGGATTACCATCTTTTATTTGCAAATCCTTTACTTCTTTTTGTCCTGCCTATTTTAAGTAAACAAGAACTACTCTGAAGTTTCATGTTCAACCAATAGAAGAAACCTTTTTTTTTAAAACATTGGTGATAAGAATATTTCTAGCCTTTGATTTATACGTAAGTCTTGTTCTTCCTTTTTGAAGCATTTGCTGCTTTGATCCTGTCTGAATGTCAAGCTCTTTGCATAGAAGTCGGACTATTGCAGCAAGTTTTTATATGATCTTAATGGCTGTCTTTCAAACTAAATTGAAGTAGAAAAGACTTTTTCCTTTCAGTTTCTAAATCTGTATATATTTACTTATCCTCCATAAGAAATATTACTATATATAGGCATGTAATCATTTTGCTTGAAATTGTTGCTGAGACTATGCTATGTCACTTGGTGTGCAAGCACAAGAGATTTTTCTTTTTGAAACATGTATAGTATTTGCCATACTTAGTCACCTCAAAGAGTTTACAAGACAGAAGCCTGAAAGTTGCTATATACTATATTAATCTTGAATACTGTTCTCTTTCCTTGTTGTTTGAAATACATGAATCATTGCACTTGTTTAATACGTGTGACATTTAAAGTGGAAAAGGAAATTACTGGGCAGCTAAAGTTAGCCATCCAAGAAAGCTCATAGACCTAAAGGAAAAAAAACTAACAGAATACATACCTTTCAGCTATTCGGTAAGATAAACTGCTGAGAAATAGTAATTATGGTTAAAGTATTTGCTGGGGAGGTTATATGCTTAAAAGGATAGAAAAATACAATTGTCATATCTACATTTATAACATAGATGCAGCCAAAAAAGAGAGTTCTTAGTGGCATATGAACAGCTCTATAACGAAACAATAAAATGTAGATTGCTATCTCTTAAATTTGAGAACAAAATGAAAAATGAACACAAACTAATAACGATGGTGATAAACTGTATATCACTGATTGTATAAAGTATTATTTCCCTTTAAAAAAAGAAAAGGATTAAATGAGGATTTCAAGAGGACAACTTTCCAAAGCAAAGTTTCAAAAATCTACACTCTTTACACTGAACATGAGCTATTATTTAGTGCATCAAATCAAAGGATTAAATCTAGTAAATTTACTGAAGAAAGCAGTTACTATACATAAAGCTAAAAGCTAGGACTCTACAGCATCTAGTATGACACTGGTTGCCTATGTTTCCACAAACAAACAGAGCCCTTAATCAATACAGTTAACAGAGCCAGAGAAAGATTCAGAGCAGATTCAGTGTAATTCAGAGCAACCTGTCACTCAGAGGACACTGACTACATCTCCAATAAGTGTAACAAAAGCTTAGACACAGCTCACATATAATGCTGGGTTTTCAGCTGGAACTGCTTCCCACCCAGGCTGGCAGGTAAGTGCGTTAACCTAATCTCTCCTGGACACCCCAGCAGACTTCACTTCAACAGTCCACACAAAAGACCAGGAGGGTAGCTCCTTTGATGTAAGCAACAGGCTCATCTGGAATCCTAGCTGAATCATCAGAAAAACATGTGCATAGGGGTATACAGCAAAGGGGTATAACTGGCAACACAGGATATCCACAGATATGCAAGAGTAACTTAATTTATATGCCAAAAGGGTAGTGAGAAAAAAACAAAACAATACAGAAAAAGCGGGGGAAGAAATCTTCCTCTGTTTTAATTCACTACTCCAGCTTGTTGCTTTTCCTGCCGCATTGCCCCTACACAGCCAAGAAGTTGTCCCTGTGGTTTCTTTAACCCACCCACAAAGATAGTCAGATCAGTCCCTGGAACAGGCTAAGAAAGCTGACTTCTCTGCAGATATACAGCCTGATCCAAATTATCCTAAGGGGTAAAGCTGTCGGGCTGTGAAAGCTCCTGTGAGCAGTTTGCTGGATTGATCTTCAACTGCCCTGTGTCCATTTGTAGAAGCTATTTGGCCAGAAAAGGTTACAGAAGAGAAAAATGAACCTGACTGATACATGCCTATGTAAGTAATAAAATACATGAGTTTTGATCACTTACCAAATGTTGCAGAGATGCCGGTTACACTACTGTTAATATCATCTCAGGAACATTCAAAAAATCTCCTCTAATCATGACAACACAATCATCATGTGCATGCGTCAAATATTTATAGAGATTCCTAGCAACATCTGGTCTACAATAATTAATACATATTTCCCAAAATGCCCAACTTTTTACAATGCAATAATCTCCAATCATTTTCACAAAACTGATCAATAAAATTTTTTTGCTATGGGACTCTGCTTTATGGGCAAGGTAATTACAAATGTAATAAATCACAAAGAAAAAACATTTAATTCCAAGGTTCTCTGTAAACCTGTTACATAAAAATTAGTTGATGCATATTTAGCTCGGTATACTGAAATTGCCCAATAAATGATTAAACTTCAGGACTAAGGAACTTGTAACTCTTTGGAAATCTCAGTCTGTATTTAAACATGATTAGGCTTTACCTCCTGCTTAAGGAAATACAGATTACATTTTCTGCAGATATTCACTTCTTAACCTCTAACCAGTCATTAAACAACCAGTAACAAATATTTCATACCATTTTATACAACAGCTGGGGGAGACTGTTAATTTATCTTCATAGGAAGGAACTGTAAATGGGTTCACACATTAAGGGAATCAAAAAAAAAAAAAAAACCCAAATGGAAAAAAGTTACAGGAATTCTCTCTATGTATTTGCTTGGTTAATATACACAGTTCTATCCTCAGCCTCATGCATTCTATTTAATAAAATCATATACCTCAGGTGTATCCATGACAAACTGTCATAAGCCCTAACTAATTGCAGAATTGAAGATATATAGATGGCAGTATCCATCTGTTAAGTAAAAGCATGAAAGGCTCCAGGATGTAAGATATAAAAGATGTAAAAACATAGATGGAAGTATCCTTTATGTAGGACATAGCCTGGCTAAAAATACACTGAATTTTAATCCTGGATGAGGATTAAGGTTATTTATTACAAAAAGAGATGGAGAGAACAGATTATATCTAGTCCTAATAATGACTTTGTTCTCCAGAAATTTTTTTATTTGTCAGTTTCTCATAATGCTTAATAATGTCATAAATCTTATTAAATCTTTGTAACACAATTTTTTTAAAACTAATACTGAAAATGTGTGTATCTTTCAACAGAACAGCCCCATAATTCAGATGCTGAATTTAGTTATGTTTAATGTCTCCACATCACTTTGTAACAACTAAGAACAAAGAATTGTAACTCTGCAGCATTCATAACTACAGAAACATTAAATGTATAATAAAGTCATACTTGGTCCAAAAAATCTATATATCAGTTTAAAATCCCACCACTTGAAAGGATCTTACATGAATCAAGGTATAATAATTCAAGCTGAAAGATATAAATTCCAAGAAGAAAATAAACTGATTAAGAATATCTCTTAGGGGAGTGAGGGGCACATTCTGGGCTGTCGAATCAACCTGAGTTTAAATGAAAGAGTTCTCACATGCTCAGGAGAGGGTGGCATACTGTTTCGGTAATGACCATGAAGAACCTAGATTGTCAGAAGCTGAACAGGGGGTTCTGGCAGTTCGGTTAGCAAAACCTTTTTTTACAGAAGGATGGTCCAGGAGACCAGGACCAGGAGAAACCTTCCAGTAACTCTTTAATGAAAGCATGTTAAAAATTGTATCCTTACACAAGAGGACAGTTCTCAAATACCACTGTCTGGCACAATTTCAACTAGGATAGACTGTTTCACAGCAATAAGAAACAAGTATATCTAGAAAACAGCCTGCTACTGGAAAAAACTGAAGGTGCATTGCTCAGATAAAAAACTCCTCCATCAGGCACTGTTGGAGGACCAATAATTCTGACCGAGCTCTTTGTTTGGACATGACGAGACAGTTCTGCTGCTGTATGATATCCCCCCAGCTACCCCACTGAATAACAAATTCCTTCAAGGGCCTGAGCCTAAACAAAGGCTAGGCATTTTCCTGGGCTGGGTCTTCTGCACATTCAGATCTGCCTCCACCCTGTCTTTAAAAAAAAGGGAGACCAACAGTGTCTCCAGTCTCTCAGGCTAAATTCCATTAGAATATCAATTAGAACAGATACCAAGTTTCATAGCTTTTGGGTGAAATCGATTAAAATTCAGAAGGTTTGAAATGTTTGCCTGCCCAGTTTGTCTTCGCAAAGTAAGCCCTTCCCTTCAGCCCTGTTCCATGTCCAGCAACTTCCAGTGGCTTCCATGAAACCACTTCTGCAGTCTTCCCTTGGAGTTTTTTCCTATAACCCCTGTAGCTTGGCTGTAGCTCCTCACACTCTACTTATATGTTGAGGTCTTCTTGGGACATGCTGCCTGCTTGACCCCATGCTCCTGGACATTCCCCACGTGTGTGCACTCAATTTTTCCTTAGATGTTAACTGCCAGACTTTTTTCCCATCCTACCTGAAGCTGCAGATGATGGAATACAAAAGCAACCTCTCTGGGCTTGCCAGAGCTGCCATGTTGCACATGCAGTCCTCCTCATAGATACACGTATGAATTTCAGATACGTTTAAGTGAAAAATTCAAGGAACAGCTCCAGATTATGCACATCTATGATTCCAACTGCCACATGTTTTCTCAATTATCAGGTTGCCTCTGAACATGAACAAATGCTGGTAAGTATTAGGCAACCGTGATCTGACACAATACAAGTATATACATTACACAGCTGTTAACAGCAATAATGGTACTTCTACTGAATTTCTATTGCCAAAGCATTGCACAACATTAATTCACTTCCAATTATTAGACTCACTGTACAGATGCACAGTGGGAAAGTGGGTTATAGCCACATTCACCCCATCCTCACTCAGCTAGGAGACACTGGCTTCCACATTGTCCTCCACCTAACCTTTCAGATCATTAATTTCAAACAGTTGTAAGTCTATCTAATGAAACAAAATTATTCCCTAACATTTTGATACAATAAATATATACAAGTGTGATTTCAGAGGAGCTAGGCATGGACAAACTAAAGTTACCTATACCATTCGCAATCTCTGGATTAGCCATCTCTTTACTTCAAATTCCTGGGTTTGGTACTCCAAGATGACTTCTTACAGACTGAGATTCAAAACATGACATGCAGCACAATGGAGACAAGTATTAAACTAACAGATATTTTAAAAATTTGTTTTTTAAAGGTCATATCATGAATATAAGTATATTCCCATGGAATATCACGAACAACATGAGATGCGCTTCTACACCTCTTTTATTAACATAGTGTATTTGCTCATTAGTTCTGTATTTCATTGAAAAGAGAAAATTTCTGTATTTGTAATACATGGTATATAGTGTTTTAGAAATCTCTACTGATACCGCTCATTTCTGTACTGCTGACAACTAACACATTATTCCATCACAGAAATGAAGCTAACAAAACCACCATAAATACACAGTACCTTGCAAAGAACATTGTTGGCTTAATTTGAAATGGAATAGGGCAAAATAAACTCAGAAATTATAATGACTGCAAATTGGATAATGGCAATGAAAAAGCCAGTGCAATTTTGGGCTATATGATGCTGGAAAGGTAAGAGTCTCTTCATTAAGGGTAATGAGATTGGACTTGCCTTGTTATCAAAAGGTAATAATAAATGCAAAGGAACTCATAATGAATTAAAGGACTTGAAAAAGTAGTATCTTAGGGAAAATTAAGACAATTAAACGTACATATGCTGAATGACAGCAAGAACAGTTTCAAATGAGCATGGTGACAACTCAGTTGAAACTGCAGCTTACTATATACTATATTTTCATGGATTTAAGGCTGAATTTTGCTTTGGTTACTTTGTGTTGCTTTCTGCCTCTAGCTCTGGAGGAGTAGAAACAGATCCATGGAGTGACCATGCTTTGACAATTATCATACCTACAGACAGACATTCTGGCAAAATAGAAGTCAGCACACTTAACAGCTAAGCTAAATATAATGACCATCTCCAGGAGGAAAAATGGGTGTCAGCTGGTATCAAAGACAATTGAATGACTTGGCCACATTCCCAAACAATTGTTTGTATAACTCTGGAGCCCAAAATCATTTACACAGATATGCTGTCAGCATCTAAGCAACCCTACCCCCCAAAATAACAGAAGATATGAGCCTTAAGTATTTACCGTATAAGCCTTAAATGTTTATTATAATATAAGCCTTAGTGTTTACTGAGAGGGTTAGCAATGAGTTAGCAATAATAATTTATTTCTAAAAGGTCCTGTTACAGAAGAAATCCCCCCAAAAGAAGAAATGCCTAATTTAAATTTAGGATTTTAATTGTATACATGACTCTCATTATAGCTATCTACAAATCTTTTTGATGGCACAATCACAGGAAAAAGGATGACTAAATACTACTAACATATTTTCAACCTCTCAGTATTAATAACTCTAAGCAATGAGATGTAGAAAGAAAAACTGATTTTATGTGTGTGAACACAATTCCTTGCATCATTTTAGCATTTTTTTAATTGGCTGATTCTTTTATCCTAATTTTATAAAATTATAAAAATATTTTTGACTAATGAAGAATGATCAGAATTGTGTCTGATTCAAACTGTTTATGCTGCTTCCTTTTAACTTAGACCAGATAAACATATATTATCATATTAAATCTATATAGTCATACTTACTCAGTTTCAACACTGGACTGCGCTGAAGAGAAAGGGATCAGAACCTATTCAGTAGCAGTGTTACAGTCATAAGCCTTTAGTGTAAACAATTACTTATGGGTACATACTTTTATTATTTTGTTATAAAAAGGTTCAAATTACAATATTCTAATTGGTTTTGGTTTCAGCTAACTATGCAGACAGTAGTTAGCACCTATATTTTATAACCCCTCTGTTGAGATCTCCCAAATCTCGTTCACTGTTTATAGCACAGTGTTGACTAATTTAAGGTACATGAGCATGACTTCTTAATATTGCACTTCACTGCTAATGTTTTCTACTTTCATAATGCTCTTTCTTCTTAAAGTGCAACACACACACTTATTTACAATAAGCTTCATCTCAGGTTTAAATTGTTACAATTTATTTTGTTTACTGTCCTCTTCCATACACATTTGCAGTTGATGCAGCTATGGAAAATATTTGCCCTTACACAAGATCCTTATCCCAAATCTTTACTTACAGAGATTTAGGGAATAGATTAATACATTTTTAATGGATAAGTGAACAAATATTTTTCTATATTGTTACATTTTCAAAACCAGAGCTATATCTCAACCCCCTAGTATCATTTATCCTTATTACTTTCAAATTTTCATAGATCAACTGATGCAACACCTGCTTATTTAAGCTAACAGTATTTATTACCTGATAATGTAAAAAAGGAACTAAAAGGAAAACATCTGCTGACGCAGAAGATATTGGAAGCTTTTTTAAAAATCAAGTTACAAAATCTTATTTTACTCCCAGGTTAAGGAATAGTATTTTTAAGGAACAGTGTTCAAAAAGAGAAGTGAATACTCCTGTTTTATACTTTTTAAAATTTCATTAATACATAAGAATACATAAGAAAAAAGTAAGACTTTTCTTAAGCATTTAAGTGCTACAAAATGACACACATTTGGGCAAACAGTGTCAACCTGGGAAAAAGTGTTCTCTGTTCAAATGAAAACACTCTATAAAACACAAACACTGAAAAAATAAAAGAAATTGATAGTGTCCTCCCAGAAGGCAAAGTAGATTATTTTATTGTAGAATGAGCAAAACAATGGAGCATCTACTGTGATCAGGTATCTGTACCATTTCTGCTTAATACCATAAAAAAGCTGATATCTTTTTTTTTAATCTGATTAAACTTTTCTTACATATTCAGCATATGTGATTTTGTTTTAAATAACAGTGAAAAATCACACACTTATGTTTCACTAAAAAAAGTGAGGTCTTACCCATTACTTTAAAAAACGCCTATTTAAGCAGATCTAGCTTTAAAAGTGTGGAATGTCAGAACTTAATTTGCTAGTATCTTTTACTGTGAAGGCACACCTCTCAAAGTCAAGTAGAGTTACTGATTTAAAAAATACTAATAAATACATTTTCAGAAAAGTTGAATCTAAATACTAAATCAATGTATACTTTCACATAAAAACAAAGTCAGAAAAAAAATTTTTTCAGCATTTGCCATTCTAACTTCTTTGGTGAGACTGACACAAGAAATCAGATAGGAAGGTGCTTCTCTTCACTTCGGTGGTGAGAGCACCATATTCCTATCTAGGAAAGCGAGCTTTAATCCCCATGGAGTTCAACAGCGATCTCCCATGTCTAAGAAAATGTCCTAATTGCTAGGCTACAGAGCATTCCTGGGAGAAATCATTCTACAGCTCTCCTGTTAGTGCTGCTCTGCTTTATATCACCAATTTAATTGGACCAAACAGAATGTGAATTTGTTAGTGGTAAAAATACTACTTTAAAGGGAAACAAAAAGCTTAATCTGGTAGCTTTATTTTTTCCTTCTCTCTGAACACTGAGCTAAAAAAGCTTAGTACTTTTTAGTGCTTCTTTTGAATGATTCTGTAAAATTCTGGAATTCATTTGTCAAAAGTGGTAAGTCACAGAAGTATTCCCTAGCAGAAGCTAAGGAGAATTTGCATAGACTACTTTTGACAAGCTTATAGGGTGTGAAGTTACTATGGGGAAACAAGTAACAAAAATAGCATTAAAGATCCCTGCATCTTCTATTTTTCATCATGCATGTCAAAAGATATACATTCCAAGTTGTTAGGAGCAAGTTCTTTTAGTGTACTGTATTTTTTGGAAAGACAAATGAGCACATAAGTAATGACTATTTAACTGATTTAATTATCTTCAATGATTTAAAGATCTGAAAGCTCAGTAAGGTTGTCCATAAGAGCTTTAGTCTGCCCTGTACTTCCTCTGTTAAAATATACACTATATTTATATTGGTATGCATGTATCCTCACAATATATATAGGAATACACAAAGATATATACAATACTTGTTTATGTATATATATACAAACCACATATATAGATATCTACAATGCATATGAGATTATACAAGAAGGAGGTGGAATAAAGTTCTCAGAAACAGCCTTATTGACCTTTGAAATTTTATCAATACACTATTTATTTTTTTAAGACAAGTTTTTGCAAGGGGAGGAATTATTACACTCCAAGGTGTTGCTGAAATTTTCTTAACTAAAAAAAACCCAATCGTTCTCATATTCTTTAACTTGAATCAGTTTATTTGAAACAAATGTACTTAACATAAAAGACCATAAAAAATAAGTTAACAGATGACCATTAATAATGCTGCAGGGAATTAAGAAGGTTGTTCTTGTTTAGGCTCCATTACACTTCATGGATTTTCCCATATTGTTTAAGTAGGGTTTCCACTGATCACTCTGTTATTTAGCACGCATGCTAACAGCAAAGAGAGCCATGAAAGATTCAGGAGCCCTCTACCGTGGGTTAAGAAAGAAGGCTGCAGTGGCAACACATTTTCTTAGTCGTCAGTAGTAGAATCACAAACAAAGTAAATAGTTTAAATGTTTGGCTAACAGGAAAGCTAAACCTGGATAAACCACAGCAGCACAAGTGGGTGGTTACTGAATTTATGTTAAACTAAAGCTACAGAAAAAAAAATTAGCTATCTAGTGATTCCTCCACAGTCAAAGCATTAAATGAAGAAGCTTTGATCAGGTTAACTTCAGAGCCTAGGTATACTGAGCATTAGCTGCCTGCTTGTTTGTATACGAGAAGGAACTAATCATATACACTAGCTGGACACTGAAAAACAGGTATTAAAGTGAAGTTGAACACAGTTGCTTCAACAAGCTTGGTGAAGAGCAAGCCAGTTTTAAAGACTTATTTTAAAAATTTTATCACTGAAATTTGTTCGACAGTGAACTAACTTTGCAGAAAGGAGAAGAGCTCTACATCTTATCTGAGGTAGATTTCTTCAGCTTCTTACAGGACTCCTTTATCTTTTTTCTTCTTTTATTCACTGAAAGCAGCAGTTTTAGTGAGGGATTGTTGAAAAGCAGTGCTTCTTTCCAGATGCATATGAAACCCAAATCTTTTACGAAACAAATTACGCTGAATGCTACAGAGAGATAATTTATCCACTATCACTTTGCAATTTGCCATGTAATTTTACCTCCTTTTGAGGAAAAATTTTTGGTGCTACAGCTGTGTCAGTCAGAACTTACATAAATTAGCCTGTTAATGGACAATTTGATATAAGACTTCTGTGAAAGGAAATGTAAAAACATTCTTGACAATCCAGAAATTTTGTTCTGACAGTATTAAAAACTTCTGGTAAAACCATTAGTACACAGCTGAATTGCATAGCATAAGCATTCAAATTGTTAAGGCTGAAATTAGCAAGCCATTATGTAAACTAATTTTAAATACAATTTAAAGGAATTAAATGACAAACTCTCTGTAGAAACACCTGGCATACAATTAGAGAAATGTTTCCAAGTTGTCTGTCTTTCAGAGTATAAATCACTGACATAATAATAAAATGAAAATAATTTTAGTCAAACCTAGATCAGAAATGTCAATCCCTAGTATCTCAACACTGACAGTTGACATTATTTTCCACAATCACACAGCACAAAGTTCAGTTAAATCACTTTTTATCTATTATGTACTTCACATCCTGATTTCCTCTCAATCATCCTTTACATATGTAAATAGAAAAATGAGTCATCAAACTGCTCTATTCTGCACACCAACATTTCTGGAAAAAATGGAAGAATGGTGACACGACTATTTTTAAGGATTATCATTTGCTCCCATCTATTTTCATTTTTAATTTGATCAAAAATTGCAATCTTAATGAAGTCTATGAGATGGTAGACTCTGAGTTCTAGAGAAAATTATGTGGTTTACACTGAGGCATTAATCTTCCACCTAATTCTTTCTGACAGTGTTGTATGAATTTCACATACCTCAAAACATTCACCCCACCTCACAAAACAATTTGCTTTTGATTTAAAGAAACTGCATTCTCTCATTCAAGATTACTTTTGTACCCTGAAGTGCATCTCTGTCTCCTTGAGAAGAGAGAAACAGAGCTGCACACCTTCATGCATTAGTTGTTTATAAAGGAAATTTATCTTTCTACACTGTGTAAGCAAATATTAGGAAGAAGTTTCTACAGGAACAATGCAAAAGTCATGGTTTATTATCAGATGTCTTTTGCTACGCAAGGCTCTAGCACAACTGCATTAAAGAAAAGAACAAGCAGTGACAGCTACAGTTTTGCGAGGATTGAATCAAATTTCTGTCTGTTCCTCCTTCAGAGGAACATCAGCCAGGCATTTTGCTCACTTCTCCACTGCCCTACTCACACTGAGAGTTCACATCAGAGAGAAGGGTGAATAAAATGGAAACAAGTAAATCAACAAACTTATCACTATGTCAGCAATGAAAATGCTGGTGTATGGAACAGGAATAGTAGGATCCAGAGCAGAAGTGCTGATATTCCATGAGAAACTGTGTAAAATATCTAGAAAATACCAAATAACGCCAGCTTGTTTCTAAGCAGCTACATTACTTCCTTCTGAAATGCTGCCTCATGTAAAATCCTGTTACTAACATTCTGGTTTCTTACAAAGTACACACGATGTTCAGTGCTCACAGTGAACAGGCTGCCATAATAACATTAACACTGTTTCTGAATACTAAGGTAATATGAATGAAGAAGACACTTGTATTTTTTCTATATGCCATACAATCACCAACTGTTTTCAGTAAGCACAACCACTGCTGACTTTATTACTAACAGTATGAACACAGTGAATACTCTCACTGAATGACTAAATTGAAGCCTGAATTTAGTAACTAAATTAATGGTCCTCTCATCTGAAAATGCTCCCATCATATGTAGTCTGTCTGCAACCATGTGAAGAAAGAGTAGACTCAGGTGAAAAATATGAAAAGCTAACCAATACCCAAAGTACATGCAAGAACTTAAAATACACATTTAGTAATGCCTTTTGACATATTCAAATAAGAATCATTAAAAGGTATGTGCCTCATTAGCCACTAAGATGCATCAGTTACTGTCAATTAATTTTGTAATTACACTGTAATCACAGAATTCTCGTAATAAAATTAGGATGCCTACTGACTCCCACTACAAGGAATTAATATTTTGGGATGTCATATATTATTTTAAGTAGGGAGAGAAAACTGTATATATTAAGTTCTGGTCTATATTTTTTAAATACTCCTTAAAATATATTTGGTATTTACTTTAAAAGGTAAAAAACGGCTCCAGAGGCTTTCCCTAAATTATTACATCATCTATACTACATTTTAAAAAATATCTTAGCTAAGAGTAACAGCTGGAAGGGACTTCTTAAGGGATCACATACATCCCCCTGCAGTTCACGAGCAACCACATCCTATAAATCCTTTCTTAAACTCACCTTTAAAACTTTACTGAGTTATTTTTTCTCTTCCAATGAGTCAGAGCAAAGATTTTCCCAAAGCTTTACACTACCGACTGCAAAAATCTTTTCCCAAGCCAAAAGCATTTATGGCCAATTTACATGCATTTGGTCGTACTTATTCACTGTCCTCTAGTTTAATGGGTTTTTTTACTGCTTATTATTTCAACTTACTGTATTTCTAGATATCAATTATAATTTGTCTAGCTTTTGCCTCTCTAATCTCTCTAGTCTTCTCTCATACAACAAACTCTTCATTCCTTTGATCATTCTTTGTATGACTTTCTTTCTACTTGTCACAGTTTGAATTTATTTTTATCAAAGATGGGTAACATATGGTACACAACACCCAAAGTGAACTCTCATTAGTACTGCCATCACTGGCTTAAAACTCCACCTCTGCTGGAAATATCTTGAATCTGGGGTCATGCTTGGCTTTTTCTGGGCTTGGCACTTTGTACTTCACAGTTCACCATCGTTTCCAACTTATGAACCCCTAGCTTGTAGGAACTCAGTGCACATGCTTTAATATTAGTATAATTTATAGTGGCAAAAATTCGCATGGAGAGAACAAGAGTCATCTAAATATGTATTAAACTGCGTTACTAACGTTAAACTCACCAGATAAAGAAGAGTTTGTCCCTACATGTAGATTAGTCAGGAATGTTGAGCCACTAAAAATAATTAACAAATAATATTTTTCTGATGTTGCTTTATATAAATTATACCAATTTTCTGCTTATAAAAGACATTACTTGCCAGTTATTTAATCATCTTTTTAAATTAATTTATACGATATGGTCTGTTAGTTTTCAGAGAAAGGTACCTGTTAAAGCAATTGTACTTTATAAAAAAGTTCCCTATGCTCCTCACATAATCAGGCTCAACTACTGTATAATCTCCTGCTGACCCCCATAATTTTTCAGTGGTGAACAAGAAGTGGCTCAGCTTCATCACAAGGTATAAATGATATTTTCACGTATGCTATTAGGACATTTTCTAAGCATGTGGAAGCTTGGAGTTCAGCAATGGCAAAACCTAAACCAAGGCAAGGATATCTTTAACTGAAGTTAGGACGACCCAAATGAGTTAGGTAGGTCTTCAGCACAGCATCTTCAGGGACCTTAAGTGCTGTGAGGCCTATTTTCTGGGTTTCAAATGGCATCAGTCAAAGATAAACACCTAAATTGTCACCTCATCAAATCAAGAATATACAATCCAGGTTCACCTGGATTGCTCTCCCAAACCTAGGTGGCTAAATTGTACCTACCTGGCACTTTCAGCACTTAAGAGCTTTGCTGTATCTGGTCCTAAAGCTGTTTCTGCTGCAAGAGCACTAGCTTTTTAATACACTCCAGTGGAGTCATCAATGATGCACTGCTTTAGAAACAAATCAATATCAAGTGGAAACCTCTCTCACTCTATCCTAAGTGATTTAGACTAATAGAATGGAAAAGATCAGAGCTCCTGGATTGTTTCACTACATTGTTCAGAGCAGCACATAGAAAACAGTGGAATGAAACTGTAGCAAGCCTGTTTCATAGCCATTAGAAAAACAACCATGTCCACTAGAAAACAAAACAGAAAACTCAGAGACAGACATTAGGGAACCATTTCATCTCCCATGTAAACAGCTGTGTTTAACAGACGTTACTGATGTTGGTGATCACAGTTATTCATCCTCCCCGATTTGGGTAGCACCTTGTCATGAATTGGTGTGAAAACCAAGTTCTGTAGCTATGATAACATAAAGCACAATGCGTAAGCAATTGAAGCAACTGAATTCTTGAACGAGCTGACAGCTCCCCTTCCCACTGCCAGGCGACACAAACTTGTCAGAACACTCTTGCCTAAAGAAAAAAATACTACAATATACAGATGCAAGAGAAGGCATTTTTCCATAAGCTTTGCACTAATTGCAATTTATTGCTGCCCTATGATATTAGCTGTGGAATAGCACCACTTCGTAATACAAGCATAGCAACATCATCTGCAAGCTAAAAGCTATGTTGGGTTGTAATGACTTTACACTGATTTCAGCTGAAGTGACAGCGAAGCTAGCTACTTCCCACTATCTAAGTCTCCAAGTTAAAAGCCTGGAATACCTTTTCCAGACCTGCCTGAGAACAGGAATTAAGCAGACATGCACTTTCCTGCTCAAGCATTGCCACCATTCCCTCTTTGCAGAGGATGAAGAGAAGAAGGGGGAACTACACTGACCTGTTTCTGAAGAGGCACAGGCATGAATGCTGAATAGGCTACTATTGCATCTGGTCCCAAAGCAGTTCTACTGTTTTTTGAAATGTTATCATTACTCATTCACAATGGATTCACTCTGTCTTACTCACTACATTTATGTTCGGCTTTAAAAGATCATCTTTTGCCCGGACAAATATTCCAAATGCAAAATCAAAAGGATGATTTCAGAAGAATTCCCTGAATTTTTGCTGCAGCCAGAAGTGAAACAGAGCAAGCAGTATAAATCAATGTAGCATTGCATTTAAAATTTTAAATTAGATTTCCTGAAGCAGATGGAAGGACCTTGCATGCAAAAAGTCAGATTACTAATTAAAGTCATTTTTATGAAATTAAGCTTTATTATATTTTATTACTTTCTTTACTTTTTATTCTATTGAGATTAATAATCCTCAATTTTTAATGAATTGCTTCCATTGTCCTAATTTTGACAACTGCACAAAAACTAAGAACAGTCTTAGCTTTTCTTGCTGGGCTATCTTTAGAGGTTTTGTTCAGCTAGGGGATGGGAGGGGTATGGTTGTGAGTCTTGCTACTCCTCCCTCCCTCCCCTTTGCATCATTTTAGAATTTCAGTTCAGTTTTTTACATGAATATGTTTCCCAGTTAACTAACAACATTATAATAATAAATGATAAAAAGCATGGATTCTAACCACTTTATCCTCCTTTGGGAAAGCATCCAAGGAAGCAGAATAAAAAGAGAAAAGAAAAAAGAAGAGAAAAAGAACAAAGTAGGCAAGTATTAATAGGCAGATTTCAAAGAAATGCAATTCTAATAAACTCTCTACAAGAGCTAAAAACACAAGATTTCAAAAAAAAAGCTTTAAATAAAAAGATTACACCATTGCATATGTAGAAAACACATATCCCCACCCAAACACAAAGAAGTATGAACAATATAACAAACAATATAGAAGTTACAAATGAATGGAAACTTTCACAGTTTCTATTTCTGTGATTTGCAACAGTAGGTGAAAAATAATTAAAATGTGTTCAATTTCTTTCAGAGTAAAGATAAGCTGTGCTTGATATACTCCAATCAATATTATAACCTAATATATCAAAGTAAACAAGATTTTCACAGACTTGTTCTAATGATACCACCTGCAGGTGATACAATATAATGCATCCACTTAACTTAAAATATGAATATATCAAAATTTCACCCATCACACCTACATGACTTTTTCAGAAAGTTAATTTAACTTAAGTTAATGCACTCACAAGTACATCAGGGTTATGGAAAGCTCCCAAAATAAAGATAAAATGGTATTTTTCAGAGTCATTTTGTTTTGGTTTATATGAAATTTCAGAAGCCATTATTCAATTCAGTTTTAGCCCAAAGAATGTCAAAAGACCATAAACTACTTCTCTGGTGAATGTGATTATCTGCTGTAGATTTCATAACCACTTTTTACTGTATTTGTACAGATATAAAAAGGTGAGCTTCCCATACAAAAGACTGGCACCTTGAAGCCCTCTGCAGAAAGTTATCTCATCCCATGATAGCTAACAAAGTATTCATACAGTAAAAGGGTATTTGTAAAATATTTTATAACACACCATGGTACTAGATGATGAGCCAAAAATAAACGTTGGATAATGGCCTTCCAAATACAGAGTCTACCAATCACGTAGAAGTGAATAGCCAGTTCCTTGTAATGGACTGCCTGAATGGAGGCTATCCCAGGACAGCCTTCAGTTTTGTGGACAGTTATTGCAGCTAACTGCATACGAGTCAGAGGGAGAAAGATAAATCTTACCTGCCTTAAAGTGTGATACCTAATCCAGATTAATCTATAGTTTCACTTTTAAACTAAATTAAAAATATACTGACATTACACTCTCAGTGGGGTAAGAAATATTTTTTTCCTAACTAAAAAAGGACTGATAAGAGAAATCTAAAAATGTGTATGGAAAACTTTTTTAAAAGAGATACAAAATAAGAGTACAATCAGATTTTTCTCAATATGGGGTTTTAACTCAACAAAAGGTTTTTTCTTTCATTCTAACCAAAACAAGAATGTTTTCTTCAAGCATCACTCAGTACAACCATATACTACATATTCCCTTATTTTAATCAACTAACTCTGTGAATCCTGTATCCACACAATTATTAAATACATGATTCCCTTTATACCTACCTCATAACAAACTGATGAATGAAATGTTCAAGTAAAATGAAGCATGAAACAAACTGTAGTTTGACAATGCCAAGGAGGCTTTTTCTTAAGAGCACACATCAGAACACTTACATTGTTTGATCGTAGAGAGACACGACCTCCACATCGAGCACAAAACTTGGTCCGGCAATAAGAACATAAATGGCCACAACCATCTGCAAACTTTGTTTTATGACAGATTCCACATGTTGGAGCATCATCCTTGTGCTCTCCCTGGTAACGGCGAGCTTCTTCCCCTATCTTTCTTACTTGTTCTTTATAGCTTTCAAATTGCTGATGCAACCTCCTGCATAGATGAGAAAAAAGTTTATATAGCAAGAATGGAAGGAAACACGAAACACGAAACGTTGTTTCCGTATAGTAAAACATATTACTTTGGGTACCTCCAGGAGCACCTCTTTACAAAATTTATGCTTGAAACTTCATCCTTCGCTAGAAACAGATAAGTGCCTCTGCCTTTGGACCTGTTCAGATCACTAACATAATCTGGTGAACCAAGACTTCAGTACTGCTCCTCCTTTTATTTTATAGTAAACCTATTTACTACGCAGGAAAGACCTCTCCACACATAGGATTAAAACAATTCTCCTCTTCACGGAGAAACAGTAAGAAAAATACCTATAAATGCAACAGTGCATTTGAGAACTTAGCACAGAGAAGTCAGGAAATGTGAAGGATGGCTTCCTCCAACAACATTATTGCTGCACTACACTTGTGCAGACCTTGCAACCACTCTTAACACAATAGCTGCACCCGCATGAATTGGACCTGTTGGTGAGGGTACCTGGTAATTCAGACTCACACACGTGACATATGTGTGCAGTCAAAGAAAGATCACACAATGGGTGAAACTTTGGGCACATCAGATCTCATGACCAAAAAATATACATCTGCTGCTGCTACAACTCAGGGACAGGCTGAGCTGCTTGGCAAGGCACATCACAGCCCCGCGGCTGTGACTCCATTTCCAGACTCTAGGTGCCAGCTGCAGTACTTTACGGCAAGTGCATGGGATGTTGGCACCAGCACTGGTAGTGCAAAACAGGAAATAACACACAATTTTCATGCCTACAGTGAAAGACTTAACCTGTTTGCTTTACAAGGCACATTGAGGTTTTGTATTTTTTTTCCAAGAAAACTTGGTGAGTTCCTCTCCCCTTTTTCTTCCAAGGCACTTCACAAAATGCTTCTGTAGCTACAGGTCATGAATGTACCACATTTTCATTTAAATACATGTTATTTCACATGACAGTGTAAACTGTTGAAAAAAATGACTGATGCACAATTCTGCAAAGGTTTACTCATGTCTTCATGTGCTTATTAAAAACTGTAAGTTCTCAAGGATACTCATGTGTATAAGCACCTTACACACCTTAGCATTTCAGACAGCTAACTTATATCATTATTTGGACAGACAATGAATACTGAGATAATCTATCATACTTACTGACCAGAAAGTAGCATATCAACCCACACAGAAGATATCATTTCTACATTTTTTTATACATGTACACTGTATTCAAAAGCAACAAAATGGTGCACTTGCTTATGCATGATTTGTCTGCACAGATTTTCTAAAAATGTCAAAGATTTGGGTCACCCATAGGCACACTTACATTTTAGATGATTTTTAAATGTAGTATGCAATTTTATGTCTTAGTTACTTTAAAATCCAGCAGATGGCACTAAAGATTGCATTTTCAATCTGCCTTCCAGCTCAATTCAAATGATTTAGTCTCATAATCTCAACCATCAAATTTACTAGAATACAAATATTGTTATACCTTGTCATGGGTACATCTTAGTAGAAAAAGTGCCTTCTCCTAAGTGATACAGCCATAAGAAAGTATCTACTGGCAGCTATAGCATATATGAAAAAAGTTCTTTAAAAAATGCAGTACTTCGCCCTGTTCACACATGCCATACATACACATAATCACACAGAGCACAATTTTTTTCATAAAATCACTGAGACTTCAAGTTCTATTCTTAGCACTCTTTTTTACATCAAATGAAACAATAAAACATAGTTTAAGAATGAAAACTCTTTTTCTATGCATTTTCTTCTGTTGTAGGAGAAACACAAAGGACTCGTTCTTTATCAACATGCTAGCAGGGTAACATGTAGATGAAACACAAGGAGTTTAGCACTTTTGATGTTTAGTGTGTCTGTGCAGGCAATTGTTAGATCTAAAAATTGTAGACAAACTTTAAGCATCTATGTTGAAGCTGTGAGCTGAAAGCAGCCTCCTAAACCTGGAAGCACCTAGGTGCCTGGCCTGTTCTGGGGGTACCCGTCTCCGCAGTCTACCTCGTGCAGAAGAGCCTATGGAGAGCAGCACGGCACCTAGTCTTTGCCTAAGCCCCACGAGCATCTTAACTAGGAAAAGCTGTCAAGTTGTGATGAGTTTAGGGAAGACTTACTTTAAACAACAAAGCCAAGATAGGCAACTTCAGCAAGATGCTATTATTTGCCTAAACAAAGGGAAGTGGGGAGTTTAAGGTGAGTCTAGCACATGTTGACTAGAATAGCAGCTGAAATTTAGTGAAATCCAAATATACTTGCTGGTTACTTCATATGTGATCACATCACATTTAAGTATGTTATTAAAATCTGTATCCTTGTGTATGTGGACAAGTAGGACAGATTTAGGTTGAACAGTAACTAAATAATTCTAACTCTTCCAGTTCCTGAGTACTTGACATAGAACATTAATGCATTAACACACTTAAGTCCAGGGTCTTTCTGAATGTTTGGGTTGTGCTTCTGTTTTGCATGTATGATAACTGCTTTGGTTGCATTGTGAAGATTAAATAACTGCTGAATATATTCACATTGCAAAATATTGTACTTCTAAGTGAATTTGGATCTTATGTTAATATTCTTCTATTATTGCTATTGTTGTACTGTCTTTTTTATTCAATGTGAACTGTCATTTTAAGAGCAGGGTATAGCATTTGTCTGTAAAATACACTTACAAAAGGCATGCAACACATGGAACAGTTTAAATTGTAAAAGAGGTACAAATCTGAATTAATCAGCTGATTTCTAGAACAAAAAAGGCTTTATTTTTGCAAGAGTAATGTAAGCATTAATCAAAGAACAGCAAATAAAGAGTTAAAGACTTCCATATCTTGAAGGTGTTGGGTCTTTCCTTCCATGAACCTACTGCTTCTATCCCTTCTCTGCTGTTACCTATTGTTAGATTTCTCACTTCTACCCAAGTTTACTTACCACCTCTCTGATCCTTCCCTATCCACATTTTCTGTAGGTGTTCTCTCTTTCCTACACACTTTTCCTCATAAATATATTATGATATCATAATAATTATTATTATACAGTACACACATGATAGCATATATATATATATATATATATGTAGCTTATAACAACAACAAATTTTTAGTTGCCTTCAAAATCTCAGACTTTACCTGGCCTGAAGGTTCCTTCGTTCTCCCTTGTTCATTCAACACACCATCATGGTTCAACTCTTATTCCTTCAACTTGGTCTTTACCTTCTGTCCATGACATTTTTCACCTCATCAGCTATCACATGATCCTGTTGGGCATCAGCCCTTTCTTCCTCACATGCTGTTACTAAGGGTTTTTGTGATTTCCAGTTCATAGGCTTGAAAGATTTCACATCTACTTTCAGAGAGCCAATTCCTTCCTCCCCCCTTCATTAATATCTGTTTTCTTTTCTCCTCATTCTATGCTGTGTAGCCCTCCTGGCAGAAATCTCATAACTGGGACAAATTTCTCCACTATAACTACAAACTTTTCAGTTGTACCATACTCTCAAAACACCTTGACTTCATCAGTCTCTGTGCTGAGATCTCCTCTTCTTCTTCCCTGTTTTATTGGTACCAACACAAATTTGATCGTACTTACAATTCACAGGTATGTTTCTTTACTTCACTCCTCCTGTCCAAACCAAAACATTTGGCCTAGATTCCCGATTCTCCTTATGGATGACCTGTACATCCAGCTCCATAAACTAAAACAGAGATCTCCACGTACCCCCAGCAAATCTTAGCCATTGCCTCTCTTGTGACTGCTAATACCTCCTCTGTTATGCCTGTCATTCAGGACATCGTAACTATTGTGTCACATTGGATTCAGACCTATTTAGAGCTTCATCTCAAAATGCTATTTAAGCCTCAAAGATTAATTCTGAAAAATAAATAAAACAAAGTTTAAAATCTATCTATCATCAGCTCATACCTCAATTCATTTTCTCGCCAGTGCAAGCTTGTCCTGCTGGTAGTGTCTGATCAGAATCCTGCAACAAATATCATTTTAAAATTTATTTTACTTCTCTCTTTGTATTCCTCCAATGAGCCCCCTTTTCTACTGCATTAAACATAAGTGGCTTATCTTCACCTTCAAAGACTTTCATAGCTTATTCCTACCTTACCTATCATTTCTCATTCAGCACTGAGAATTCAACTGACACTTCTGCTGGAAGGCCACTTCACCTCATCCATCTGTTAAATTTTCAAACAAGAACCTTTGTGTTTTCTCCTTGTTGCCCATAACTTGGGAGTATTATCAACAAAACCACTTCATTATCTTCCTTCAAACTCTCCTTTGCTCTGATGCCTACAAAGATCCAGAAAAAATCAAGCTAAGGCTATTACTCATCAGGCCAGACCATACAGATTCCCTTGTCTGCCTGTATTACTTTAGTATTATTTGCAAGCTTCCCCTGTGATAAAGACTGCTTTTTTTTCTATATCTGTAAAAACCCTCCCTCAGAAGGGTTATAGTCTATGACAAGGGCTTCTAGGCAATATGGTAATACAAATACCCCACCATTATTTTGAAATTCACAAAGTTACTTCTCATGCTTCTTTTTAATCATTTTGTGATTCTAGTCATCTACTTTCTGGTTTATGAGCCTTCAGGCAACATATTCATTCATACTTTTCCCTGTGTCCATGAGGAACAAAATGTTTTTAATGAATGTTGATATTCTCCTATATGCACATGATTCTAGGGACCAAGACTAGTATATTCTGGGAACCAGGACTGCTATAACCATAAAGCTTTTCATTATGAGATTCATGATAAAGTTCAGAGTTGACCAAGGCCAAGGTTCCACTTAGAGATGGCAGAGTGGAGTTCAGACCAGGCCAGCCCAGTTGGAATTAAAAGTTGTTCAAATTTAGTAGATGTTTATGCTCTCTATACAAGTTATGTTAGGTCTTAATTCCAATCCCCTCATTGTAATCTCTTATTGTGCATATACTGACTAGCAGCATTATAACAAGACTGTACAGACTAAGAAAAAAAGTCCCACCCCTTAGTTAGAATGTCCCCTTCCTCATCATCTCAGAGCTGAGGCACACCGGCAAAGCCATGTGGGCTGCTGCTTTGTAGACAGAACAGAAAAAGTTTTATTCACTGGGCTATTATCTAGTGCCTTTTCACAAACACTAAATTCACACAGTAATTTTCAAGCTAAAATTTTACTAAGTGCAGTTTATTTGCAAGCATATAAGCAAGCTCATTAAATAACTTGCATAAAGTGTCATTTTTCAGGTTCCTGGAAGTCTCCTAATGTAGGCTACTGGAAAATTTGATTTTCATATACTTTGTTTTTTTAAAAACAGTCATAGTCCACAAATAGACTTTCTTTTTACACAGCTGAAGAACTGCAAGTCAGAAGTTTGCAATATCTACAATAAGGAATTTACATTCCAACTTCCCACAGTTCCTCCCAAATGACCCTTATGTTTTCTGAGGCATACATGGGAAACCAGAGAGATTACACAAAAAAAGCATAATAGTACCAAAAAAGGTACAGTTGAGGAATTTAGAAAGAAACCATATATGCTTTGCATTAAAAAGCATTTATATGCTGAGATGTATTTAGTATTGAAGGAAGCAATGCCTTTTGTGGAAAAAAACAATGAATAATTCTTCTTTGTTTAAAAATGCATATTTCATGTTTCATGGCTTTTACAAAAAATACAAATCCTTTAAATCAAATGACTTTTTAAAATAAATGTTTTTTATGCTGAGACTTCATCAAAGTATGAAAGCTGATACTATTGCTAAATAGATGCTCAATTTTCTTCACGTGACTATTTCCACTAACTTAAAAAAAAATACAACCCCTTACACTTTATGAAAATTGTATGTAGAAAAGACTCTGTCTCTAATTTTTCAATTAAAAGTGTTTCAGCAGCATTAGGATTTTTAATTTTGGAGTAAAAAATGTTAAGTTTCAACAGTGAAGAACTACTTAGAATTTGAATGTTTTAACAGGCCAAAATTTTTGAAACAAGACTGAATGAGAAAGGAAACAGTACCTTTCAACTCAGTATTGCTCTATTCTGACTCTATCTCAGGATCTAGAGCCCTTGTACTTTTGGGAACCTCTGTGCCTCCTTCCTTGGCTTTGTTAAGGAGGTATAAGCCCTTCCACCTGATTGCTGTTGTGAGGTGGGATATGATAGATATGAAAGATATCAGCCATTCCTGCAAGGTGGTGAGGGAGCTATAAATTATTGAGATCACAGAAGCATGGAAGAGGCTCCAGCTGGCTGCATTAGAGAATGAAAGCCTGGTCAAAAGGGGCCACAGCAGCAGGGAGGCCAGCATTTTAGACTGGCCATAAGATCAGCTTTCACATGAAGTCCCTCAAGTAAGCTTCAGCCTGTGATATAAGTACAAGCAAAAAAGTGAGTACTATTGACTTTGAAAATGTTAGTGAGTTAAAAGAATAGAAATAGGATGGTGAGCTGCAACTGGTGGCAGGGAGCTACCACTCTTTATCTTCCACAGACTGGAAAAGGAAATAGCTTCACTAATCTAACCATTTTCTAGTATTATCCAACTAAAATTTGTAATTACACTGACCATAAAATAATTACACTGTCCAAATTTAGTGACACAAGGTAAGCTTACATTACTTATACGTAATACAGAATAAAGTCTTATCTGGTGGGTGAGTTTGCATACAGTTCCACATGAACATATTACTCATAAACACTTCGCACCAGGCCCTCTGAAAGCAGCATGCTTTAAACACTGCAAGCAACAGCCATAATCCTCAATGGTTTCTTGGCTTATATCTGAACATCATATTCAACAAAACTTTCTTTTCTGAAAACAAGGAAATGACAATGTACAGCATACATTATCTTAACTTTGGTCTCCTGAAACCTGCCTCTAACATGCATAATGCCGCTGTGTCTTAGGGCAGCAACTGATTCAGTACTGCACTGCAGAAAACACACTGTACTTCCTAAATATTCAACCCTCCTATTCCTTTTACCATCCTGTTTCAACCATGGTGTGTCTACCCTTCCAGCTAATATATGAACTTCACATACTCATCATCAATCCCAAGGGTTAGACTCCTCTCTCATCTCACTACTGCCAACTTCTCAGGCTAGAAGATTCCTGTGTCCTACTATAGTCAATTCAGCACTTTGCTAAAACATAACTTAACAGGTGTATGAAGGTACATCCACTGGTATCAAGCAGAGGACACATATTTCTATACACTCACCTCACTCTTGTACTCTTCCCTGGGTAGCCCCCATAGGCCACTGTTCTTGTTGGTTCTCCTCTTGAGATGAGGTATCAGTCTACCCCTAATACAACCGAAGAACCTTTCCTTAAGGAAGGGCGATGGAGCTAAACACTACCACTGCCACCCAAAAAACTGGAAGGAAACAATTGTGAGAGTCAAAGAATGAAAAAAAAAAAAAAAAAAGAGTGGGCTAAGAACAAAAGGGTCAACTGTAAAAATAGTTCATTGCAGGGAACATCAAGCAGGGCACCCCCAAAATCACACATTGCTTCCCAAAGACCTCCACAGAGTTAGCAGACTATTCAACAGTATTCTGTTCAGAGACACAGTAGGACGTAGGAGGCCCCAAAGGCACCAAGATCCTCTCTGTCAGGCTTCCTCTTCCTCATACCGTAAATGGTGAGTTTGACTAGGGCCAGCAGAAGGGTGATGAGAAAGTCTTGCTAGCTGTCAGTGCCTTGGCCTTTGGTCTTAACCAGTAGGGGCATTTCATACACCTCATACCTCCACGGACAGCCTCAAACATCCCAGTCACCTCACATGACCATCACAGCTCTGCTGCACACTGCACTTTTCTTTTAAATCTCTTCACCATGCAGGACAGCAATTCTAACACAGACAGTGCAGCAGCAGACCAGCTGGATTGCTCTGAATAGTTATTACCAGCTCCAGAGCTCAAAAAGTTGCATGAGTTCACACACCTTAACACTGGTAGCAGCCTGAATTTTACTCAAGGTAACTACCTAAACAGTTATGAAAATACCACTGTGTTATAGTCCTCCTCTTACTGAATTGTTAAACAAGCATTCAGGGCCAAACATTATCTACCTAATAAACACAGGAGCTATAAACGTATTAATCTTTTCAAAGATTTTCCTAACTACTCACACATCAAATTTGCAGAAGTGAATTGTCAGTATCCATGCAAAAACTACTTTAGAAAAAACAGCCATGATAACTGAAGAACAGCACATTTACACAACTACACAGTAAACCAGTCTAGAGATTTAAATGAGGTTAGACAGGAGCAAAGGAAAAAAATCTGAGCCCATACAACTGCATTAATGCTTCTGGATAAAACAAAAGAAGCAGCAGTGTAAGGGTAGGAATAAGAAGCTGAGGAAGATGGTGGTAAAACCACTTACTGTAGCAGCAGTGCCACTGCTCCTGCAAATGAACTGTCAGAAATGAGTGTTTTAAGAAATAAACTGGTGTTTTTCAAGGTGCAAACTTAAAATTGTTGGTATGTGACTTCAGCTGACTGGGATATGTGCCTCTTGGGATAAAAAGGGTAAATCCTATTGAAAAACAAAATATACTTACAATTTAACAAGATTTGCCATAGATTTTGCTTTTAAAGGCAAATTTCAGTTCTCTACAATTTGTCAGATGAACAGTTTCCATAAGCGAGATCCACTGTAAACAGAGAGCCGAGAAATCTTTCCTACATGCTGCCTATCAGCATGATCAAACCACAACAAGGAAACCATCTTCCAGCATCTCTGTAACTCTGAAAATCCTTACAATTTAACCTCTGCTAAACTGTGATTACTGACAACTGAGATCAGAAGTCTTCTCTTCTTTCCCCAGTTGTTTTAGAGGCAAAAATCTATTCAGCCAGTAAACAGGATATGCAGAATTAAGCATTTAAATAAGTTTTAGCCAGTTTAAAAATAAAAAAATCAAGTCTTATTTTGACATCAGGAGAAGAGTGCTAAAAATATGGTAACCATGGTTAATTTGCCTTATTCTTTCAGTGAAATGTTTTCATTCTTTGTGCTTCCCTTATACAGTGTAACAGATGAATTGCTTTAGTACAGGTGTATGAGAAAAAGCAAAGATCCCAAAGATATCCAGCTATACTAGTACAATCTGGGAGACTAAAAGACATTACACTCCTTTTACACTGAAGTACTTACTGCATTTGCAGATACAAACAAAATTTTCACACACAGTTGGGTACAAAAAAAACAAAACCAAAATATGCTAGACACAAGCTACTTTTATAAAACCTTTCTAAAAATGTCTGCAGGAAAGTTACTTAAAGAAAGTTTCATCAGGATGCAAAGGGAAACCAATTACTGTCTTCCCTAGCCAAATCAACAGTCTTAATTTGCAATTTTCTTAGAGCAACATGAAACAACACTGTTTATAAAGTAAGTGTGCTTCAACATGTTTGGGAATCAAAAGCACTGATTAGCTGGTGAGGAGGTAATGATCTATAACACAGAGAATGAGTACAAAATCACTCAGTGAGTTTTTTGTTGCTGGTACTGAATCACACTGAACCGACAGCTGTAAATAAGTGAGGAAAGAATGAATGCAAATACCAACAGAATATGATCAGTTTAAAAATAGGTAAAAACTGTGCTACTTAATCTTGGGTGAGTTTTTAGCTTTTTTCTTTATTATTGCTTTAGCAGCTAATAAGCAGTCTAGTATTATAACTGGACATAAAACATGGAATATTTCAGCTACTCAATCATGTGTTTCCTTATCAACTGCCTAAGTGCTATTTTCATTTTCCTCATTTACCTAAATTACTGAATCTTTCTCAGCACCATGTTCTCTTTCACACACGGTATAAAGAAAACACAAAACACATCTCCTGAATGAGCTGACCCGTGTCAGCTGGTGATGGTGTAGTACTGCTTTAACCCCACTATTTCATTGAAAGAAACACAAATTGGTATTTGCAGCAGTAGAGTAAATAATCTCTGGGCAGCATAGGAAATTTCTCCAGTAAAACATTGTTTTTTGAAGTAGCTCTGCCATAAAATATCCCTTAAAATACATTAAATCAATGACTAAAGAACAGCTTGATTTATTTTCTCTTCAAAAGTATCGGCTTGATTTTATAACGGAATATAAAAGTCATTTCTTTAATGTGAAATTCACTTAAATCACATTTTTGTGAACAAACAAAACCTAGCCTCTTTTCAGAGTGAAGCAAAAGAGAACTACAAAATAAGGAAATATTGTTCTGTTCAATTTATTGAATTTAAGACATCCACATAAAATGCTAATGAACACATTTTTTTCTGAGGATGGATATCACATGGTTCCCCAGAAAAGTCACTATCAGAGATGTCAGTCATAAGGAATGATATGGTCCCTGCAAATATTTTGAATAATTCAACAGACAGCTTTGAGGACAAGATCTAAAATGGAAAAGGTAATCAAAAGAGAGTCAACAAAGAAAGCAGGATGGTCTCCTCCTTAGCTTGAAGACAGGCCAATATGTTTTGAATCAAGTAGAACTTCCTAAAATTAAATGGAAGTATATGAGGAAACCTTCAACTGCTTTAAAGGAAAAACAAATGTCCTCAGCATTGGGACTACTGAGTATCCAGATGAAGCTATCAACAAAACAGAACAGCTTTTCCGAAGGAGCAAGAATACTACACGGGGCAATGCTACATAAATGCATTTATATGTCCTTCCCTTTTCTAGTCAAGATTATCTCAGCCTTCGAGATTCAACTTTTCACTCAAGGGATACCAGCCAGAACCATGGAGACCTGCAACATGGTAGGGCTATTCATTTTTGTCTTCTTCAGGAAGGCTGGGTGCTTGTTATTCCATCTGAGGCAAAGGTGACCTGGGTGTCATTGGTATAATCCTGACATTTTAATTGATGTTGATTTCTCTTCTCCTTGCCAGACCAACACAGATGCTGAACAAGATGAATCTGTGTGCAATGCTGTATGTTAGGACTACCTAAAGACATATTATAAAAGGTACAAATTACTTTAAATTCCTACAGGAAAGAATAGAGAAAATTTTGGTTACTCCTCATTTTGTCTCACACTTTCCCTTTCTCCATTCCTCTGCTTATGCACAAGCGTCATCATTGAAGTTAATGAGTTTTCATCTTGAATAGGAACTGCAAAAAGGGGGCTTACAAATTACATCAAATTGACAGTACATAACTGTGGGTATCTGAAACAGAAGATGTATGCAAAAGTACTGGCTGAATGTCAAAATTCCATAAAGTTATATTGTGGCAGAGTCTATCTGCAGATTTGAAAAAAGAGAGCAGGGACAAGAGTTGGTCAAGTAGCCAACCAGCCATAACATACCATGGAAAATAACTGAAGCTAATGTAAAATATAAAGTACAAGAAGCCTTAAATAGAGTGTGCGTGGGGGGGGGACATATATGACAGAAAAGCTAAGAAATTAAAGTAGAGGTAAAAAAGATGAATGAAAATCTTAAGGAACAGTTTTTAAAAGCACGGCATGAAATTGCACCTACACAAAATCACAAATACAGATACCAGTATTTAGCGATCTGCTTCTGAATACAGAACTAGTAACAGCTGTATATATTAATGAAGCAATACATGAGAAATAGGGAAAATAAAAAAGAGACTCCATTTATCTGACCAAACAATATTAATATTAATATTAGTAGCATCACTAATTTCAGCTGGATGAATCACTAACACAAGCAGAATTTGTCCTGATCAACCAAGCTACCTACAACAGAGACAATCCAAATTTGTGAACAGCAGAACTACAACACATTAGATGCAACCACCTGGATGTCTTTGGAGATCAGCTACCACTTACAGTCAGTTGGTCGTATATGCACTTTTAAGCTATTAAATCAGTTTGGAAAATCCCAAGCATGACAATATCCAGGAAAACTGACAGAACATGATCACAGGATCTTACTGCTTTGTAATGGGTACACAGATGTGATACATTTTGTCATTCTCTGTCCCCACCAAGAAGCTATAGGAAACACAAACTTATGAACACCTATTTTTAAATTTACGAATACCTGGCAAGTTGTGTTGTGATCCAGGATTTGTGCATCTTAAAACATTATTCTCCTCTGAATGAAAAACTCATCATGCCTAATACTTCAAATGTTGCTGCAGGCTCCTCTGCCTCTGAATCAATGATGCAAACATTTTTCATGCTATCTGTTCTCCTGACCCCAAAATTTAATTATATCATGACAGTTGACAAAGTGATTTTTTTGGTGTCAATATCATGAGAGATTTAAATGCTGGATTCAAGTGGTATCAGCCATCACTAATGCCAATACTTGCAAATCATAATGGATTTTTTCCATCAAACCAGTTTCAAGAACAGTTACTCAGTGTAACCCTAATAAAATTGCAACTGGCAACTAGAGTAAGAATATACCCTGTTATAGTCTGAGAATATTGTTTTTGTTAGAATCACACAGTGGTAAAGATGCTTAAACACATTACAGTCTGTTACTGACAGTGCAATACCCACAAATCAAAAAGCCCCCAGAACTGCAGCATATCAATTCAGTCAGCTGGCACCCGTTAAAAAGTTTGAAAAGTTGAGAGACGTGGGTACTTGTTCAACATAACAGGAAATTACTGTGGAGCAATTGTTATTAAGACAGCCTTCTGAAACGGTCTTTCTCACACATGCATTTGAAAAAAATCTGAGTATTCTTGGCATTTTTGTTAAACAGATGATAGGTATCAGATGGCAATACAGGGTAAGCAGCGAAAATATGACAAAGCACAGTGGTCTGTAAGCAGAGCAAAGCTACTGAAATTGTAACTACCATATGGTGGTAACAAACAGGACACGTGCAAAACAGGAAAAAAATTCACAGTGAGGAGTGTGATAGAAGCCAGCAAGATGCGGAACAAAAAAAAATGACAATAGGACTGCAAGAACAACAAGCAGTAATAACATTTCCTATTAATTATATTCAACTGAGTCCCAGTGTGTACAGTATGTCTCCTACCTAAAAATAATTTAAACAGCCTTATTGAGAGCATCTCTAATTTATCATCCTGTTCACCTTCCTTTATAATATCCATATTACAAGGAACAAAAAAAAAAAGGTTCACATATCTATTTTAAATATACCATCACCGTGTCGGAACACAAGACAATGATTAAGCTTTTCCCTTCATTCTTCTGGATGCCAAAGTAAACACAAATGAAAAGCTTATGGAATTTTAGTCAATTAAAAAATTAGAAAAGGAGACCATTAACAGGTTTTATGATTTAAGCACAGTACATAGTAAAATTAAAAATTCCAAGGCTTTTTATATTTCTAATTTATTTTCCTTCCTTTCTTTAATATGTTCTCTACTGAGGTTAAATATTCTTCTCAAGAATACTATTTGAGAAAGAAAAGCCATAACACACTCTCTCTACATTTTTATTACCTCTTTTTTCCCTGAAATATCACTGTTCATAACTGCATCAAGTGAATTGTCTTGAGCTTGAAGTTATTCTCAGTAGAAAAATGCAACCTCTTTTGTTGTGAGCATCATCGCTTCTTGATGCTCACTGAGAATGCGGAAGCTAAGAATTAATCAGTATTAACAAAGAGTTATTCCGCAAAACTCTCTTGTCTGATGAAGTTATTGAGTAGAACATATGAGCCCGAAATTACTACAAACTATTTTTTTCATTTGATCTAAACTTTTACAATAAGGCCTATAGAAAACCATGACATCTAATTTCAGGGTTTTCTTCTTCTTTCTTTTCCATTATCCATCAACAGTTCAATTAACTCCCAAGCTTACTATTTATGTCAGAACTCTTCCCAAAAGATATTCCCATAAATGAATTTACTCCACACACCTTAGTATTTCTAGGTTTAAATTATATTTAGGTAGTAGACGTACTGTACTTTGGCTAGCCAAAAGGAAACAGGATGGATTTTTTTTCTGTAATAACACATATTGGAAAATTATAATAAGGACAACACATCAGAGGGACACCAAGAGGAATGTTTCAGTAACCAAGTGCTCATTAGTCACTTGCACCTAGCACAACCACTAGGGTTCTCTTGAGTAGTCATACCAGTCATGGGTATGATGAGAAGGAAAGCTTCTGCCAACTGATTTTTCATTTAAGTCCTGACAGAACCACCCTAGGATTGATTTTTTTAAAAAAAAACAATAACATACTAAATCAGGGGAATGAGCATTGTTTGAGAAACACTGCACAAAATCTACTGACCTGTTTTATGACTCCGTGTGCTACTCTGAAAAATCCATAAATTTGGCACAGAGACATTTTTTCCAAAGGTTTTCCCTCGTTAATGTAGTTCTAACTACTCTACACTGGTTCTCACAACAGCCCATTAAGCAAGGTGCACTGATAAAGCTTCAGGTTCCTAGATTATTTTTGACTGCCGCAGGAGTCCACAGGTTGGCAAGCAACCACAATGCAACAAGGTCAGCCCTCAAGAAAATTTGGTCCAGTGCCACAGAAAGCTCCAAGTACAAATTTGACATTCTAGTCTAGCTGTGTCAGTAGAAAAATCACTGGTATTTTTCAGAATACTTGGCTCTAACCATGGTGTTAGTCTCCTAGCTATTCACTAGCAGAAAAAGGAATTTTAGAAATGTTTCCCTTTGGTTAGCCCTTTGGATAGCCAAAAGCAGTGAGGATTCAGAGTGTCCATCAAAGCTCAGTATTTTCTTGACCTCAAATCAGATTTCTAAATAGAGATAGGTGTAAAGGAAGAATATCATTCTTTTACACTAGCATTTCTTCAATATTGCTATGTTATTGCTTCAGCCAGCAGCCTCTGCTAATCTAAGCAGAGTCCTTGTATTTCTGATGATGACTTGTCCTTCTGCCAAATTCACAGATTTCTCACAACCAAACAGAACAATCATAAAATGGGCCCACTGTTTTGCAGTCCAGCTCTTTATCATGTTTCTTAAAAGGCACTCACTCCCTTTATTTGGGGCATATGATGTAAATTCAAAGCTGTGTGTCAAGAGTGGTTGAGTGGTATTTTTATCCAGCATGTTGCACAACATTCTCTAAAAGCTGAATAGAATAACAAAATGAAGCTAGAGAGGTACCTAAAGCGAGATCTTTCAAAGCAGCAGATGAAGAGGTCTAATCAGCTCTCTGGGAAAACCCAAGTGGAACAACTAAAGAATTCCTTCCATCAGCTATAATCCAACTAAACTGGTGGGATTCAGCTAATCACTGGCGCATTTCTGAAGTAGAATAGAGAACCTGGGAGGCTTCATGAAAATTTCTGGAGCTTGCCAGTAGTACAAATACTGAGATTTTTTTCTATGATTCAAAGAAAATTACCTATCAAGTCATCTCTGCATTGTTCAATGGCTTGGTTTGAAGCCAGAACAGCAAGGAGAGGAGTTGGGTCCAGAACACTGACATTATTTGACCATGTTATTGGGGTGGCCTCATCTCAGTGAGCTTCCCAAAAAATAGGAAGTTCGGTACAACTAGCCAGACAGATCTGTCATGCTGAATGTTGATTCATGATGAATCTGGCATATTTTATGAAAGGTAGCACTTTTCCCACCTGTAAACAGATAAGGAGTAAGTATCTCTGCACAGCAGAAACTCTCATCTTCTCTTCCTCAGCATCTCAATCAATTGCAAAGATTATCAAGATAATATCCTGAATATCTTGGTGTGTGCAGTTTTATGGGAATGTTCCAAAACAAGGGAGATAAAACATCCTGCTAGGACAGCACTACTGTCTCTGATAGTTTAGGAGGACTTGTGTTAGGATATGGTACACTGAAATATTTCTTCATCTCTTCTGTGATGAAGTGAGGCATATACATTTTTCTTATACTGGATTTATCTGCCTGTGCGCACTGTCACTGTTACTATAATTTATTTATGTCAAAAGACCAAAATATATATGAGGAAGATTAAAAAGAAGCAGGCCATTACAAACTCAAATGTCAATGTCCCTAGGTAAGGAATCTGAACAAAAGTCCACTAGATATCCTATTTCATAACCTTTTGTTAGCTGAAGTCACCTGGGGGATAATTTTGTGCTTCATATGAGTCCTTCAGTCAGGCCATTACACATTTACTGTTTGGAGAGAAAAATTACTGATTCTAGCCTGGAGGAGTCTGGAAGCATAGTTTTATACTCCATCTCCATACTTCACTGATTACTAGGGACTTATGACTGGTATGTACAACTGATGAGTGATAAATCATGGACTGGTTGGGACCATTATATTGAAAATATTATCAGTACATATATTGAAATATATTAAAACATCAAGTCTAGGTAAGTTGTCTTTACTACATCATAAAACATGTAAATTAGTTCCTTTTGAAAACCTACTCCTGACTGAGAAAGATGTACAATATGAGCCCATTAACTGCCTTCTAACATGCTGACAGAAAAATCTTCAGTAACTGAGAAAAAAAGACCTTAAATCTAACTTTTGTAAACAGGTTTGAAAATGTCCCCAAACTCTCCTGCTCCCCATTAGCAAAAAACAAAAACAAATGACCTAAGTCCAGAAATTCAGGAAGTGTATAATATTGTGTTCCTACAGGATCTGAAGTTGTATATGCATTAACTTTAAGATAAGAAGTACATCTTTCTGAAAGACAGCAAGTCTTGTTTCGAAAATACTGAGAGAAGATCACCAACTCCTAGGTGAATCACATTTACAGCTAAAATGTATGCCTTACTTCCAAGGACAGTCATTTCAGATTTCATCCCTCAGTGCTTACTGTGCTTTTCACCACTAGATTAAAAAGCTTTTAGTGGTAGACAGTGTATATGTATAAAATTGTTTATATTTTATAATCAAGTCACCTCTTGATCTCCCGTGTGATAAACTCAATCTTGAGATCTCTAAATCCTCCACTGCAAAGTATTTTCTCCAGCATCTGAAACATTTTTGTAGTTCTTAACTGAATCTGCTGTGACCTTTCAAAATGCTTTAAAAACATAATGCCCTAAGAATAGTATCATTGCTTTATGCTTTATACAAATGCCATATTACAAATGGCTAGGATGAATACCAGGCTCACTGGCCCAACAGCCTCTTTGGTCATTTATTGCGTCCCTGTTGAATACTAGGACTACATCAGAAGTCACGTAAACTTACAGAATTTTCCCAATACTCCAAAATTTAACAAAGGAAAAGAGAGCATCAGTCAACCAGACACTTCCGCAACCAAGTCTTCTAGTCTTCTTTTGCGCAAGTAACTAACTATTTATCCCCAGCAGGTGTTGTCTCAAGTCCTCTTTGATTGCTATCAAAATAGAAAGTACTTCTTCATCCTCATAAGATGCAAATACATATTTATATTTCTTTCCATGTACAAACAGCAACATTTATTGAATTCTTTTCTACATTACTAGCAATACTAGTATTTGCATCTGAAAATGGGCCTGTATCTTCCTTAGGGTATCTCCTGTCCAAAATGCATTTCCCAAACAACTCCCTCCTGTCCACAGCTCTGCCAGCTATGGACTTTTTCCTTAATACCCCTTACCACTTCTCTGTACTTCATAGCTTCTGATTTCAAACAGTTTTTATCTGTGTTTATCATGAATAGAGATTGATGAGTAAAGGCAACTGGAACTGTATCATCATGTGCTACTCAGGCAGGTTAGCTATGTAAAATATCATCTTCCCCGTAACATATTCCATATTAAACTTGTCAGGACACTGTTTAATGTAAAGAAATGAAAGTTTCAGAGTATTATATTAGTCTTCTTATTTTTGAGAAATGCTAAAAATATTGCCCTATTTTCTCCTTTCCAGTCTCTAAACAGTTACTTAAAATCTTTCTTGCAGTTTTTATTCAGTGTATATTTCAGATTTTTAAAAGTACAAAAATGAACTTGCATTGTTATGACACTCAAGATTCACAGACAAAGAGTGCTATATGAGTATTTAATATTAATCACAGTGAAAAATGTCAATCTGTTTCTTAAGAAAAAGATGGAATGAATTCACTTGGCCATTCAGGAGCATGTTTTTACCATGGAACACTTTCAAATTTATAGAAAACAGTTTCTCATCATGAAAAGAAAAAAATGCATTTGGTCCCTCTTTAAAAAGAAGGCTCTCACTATTCTAACACAATGCCATCTTCTCTACCCCTCCTGTCAAAAGGTAACACCAGGTAACACATACTTTAATAGAATTAAGAGTTAAGCCTTAACTTACTTTCATCAAACAAAAATTCCATTAATGGCAGCAAAATGCTTCTGTTGTACCCTTACTTCCTTCTTCTAATGTCCCTTACAAAAATCTCAAAGTCTTTAGTTAGAGGAAATTCCTAAGAAACAACTTTGAAATCCTTACTTCATTCTATTTCCTATTTTTAGCCTTTGGATGTTGGCAGGTAGAAAAGTTGACTGTTTGAAAACACTGAATTTCAGCAGAGCTCCTTTGATTTCCTTTTTCAAGCATGTAACAGACAACTAGGATGTCCTCACTGTCAGAAAAGTTTCTTAATTAAGTTCATGAAAAGGCTTTTGCATTCTTGACTCAAATGGCACATTCCTGTTTATTGGTCATGGTGTCATTACTGCCAACTCTATAAATAGTTCGCCCACTCTTCCTTGTGCACGCTATTTCATTCTGCGCCAAGGCAGCAGTAAGACATCACAGCCAGTGCTCTTCTGTAAACTCTGTGCCTGATGCTGTCATGACTGGCATCAATAGCAAACTTTCCAAACACCTTGCAGAGCTCACCCTGCTTCTACTAGTGTTCTTCACTGGTTTTGACCGTTAATCTTAAACCACAAACACTACACATTCCAGAATGTCACCATAATTTAAAAAAGTGTTTACTCTTCAATTATTGTCTTTTTCTATGAACTGAAAATCATTACAAAAACATTACAAATCCTACTTCAGAAAAAGGATATTTCTTCGAGCTGAAATTTTATCACTTTTATATACATTTTCTAGAGCTGAAAGGTCATGTTGCATTCTGTGATTTTCTCAAATAACCAGTGAATTTCAGTTTTAACCTTCCAAGTATTTGTTCTGATTTCACTTATCTAAGTGTTTAGCTCTGGCAAGGATATGATTTGCATTTTGTTTGTAAGGAGAGCCAAGCCTGATTCATGCAAGAGACATTTAGAGTGACAAGAGTTGAGACAAAAGATAAAATTTCCAGCTTAAATCTTTGCAGGTGCTGAAAACAAAAAGGGAATAGGTGATGACAATACAAATGCGGTTCTAGGAAAAAAGAGCAAAAATTTAAAGGTACAGTGTCCAACAACTTTTGTACTTCAGTTTTGCAGTTTATATATCTCACATACTTATTTTTAACACTTTTAGAACCTTGCAAATATCCTGCTCTGTGTTTAATTTTCCTCTTCTCTATTTGGAAAATACTAAACCTATTAGCAGACTTCCACTATGGCCAACCAATACTGCTCTATTTAGTTTACTTCCTTGCTTATTCATTAGCTGAAATGATTAAATCCACAGGATTAATAATTATGTAATTTTCTGTTTCTAGATCTCATAATGCAGCAAAGTCTATAATGTATTAGATCCTTGAGGAGACAGAGGCATTTAGAACATTCTTTGAGACTGACTATGGTATAAACAAACAAAATAATACCTGCTTAACGCTGCAGTTTAAGACCTCAGAAGTTCAGAGGCTTTTGGAAGCTCTGTGCTAGCAGACCTCTGGCCACAGCTCTAGAAGAACTGTCAGTCCCATACACACACACATCCCCAAATTAGATGTCCCCGAAAAGCATCTGCAACAGCATCAGATGCCTACATTTAGGCAACTGAATCCTGGCCCTAGTTAACATAGTCAATGGAGCCTATAGTGTGATGACCTCATACTAAAGTACAAATCTGTGTTTGATCACCCGAATAGCTCCTTAGACTATTTTGGCTTTATATTTTGGGGTTGGTGGTGGGGGGTGGTGGGGTGGTGTTGAGTTAAAAAATTTGTTTATTTTTAAACATGAATGGAGGCCTCAAAAATATTTATGTGGCTGGTCATGAGTTTTCTAAATTAATCCCATATACTCTAGAATGAAATTCTTTGCAAGTGATAGCATTTTGAGGTGCCTCTAACACATGAACCCACTTCTAAATAGCCTTTTGGATCCAGTTATCTTTCAACTTAAGTCGATGGAAATTTTGCTATTAACTTACAAAGAAGTTTGACTATTTCATTGGTAGTCCTATATACTGGAGGTCTGGCTCCTAGACAACTGTAAAATATTACTTCTTCCTTAACAACCCATCATTTAGAAAGAGCAGCGTTATGTTCAGCTCTTGATTTCTTGGACTTGTATTTTAATTTACAGAATAGCATTAGAACCAGATCTGTTGATACTGTCTCTAGAATGTTTAAAACGTAATTAGATGACTAAATTGTGAAGACTATTCAGTAGACTGACACAATGTCCAAAGTCACTTGCATTACCAGCAGTCTCTTTTTCTCATTCCGTAAGAGCAGCAGAAACAGAGGTCCTGATCTAATGCCCACTGATGTCAATCACAATGCACTTTTTTTGTCAGGTGTGAAAGAACAGTAACTGCTGGGAACCAATCAAGGGTTATTTGCCCGATTCTTGTAAGATTTTAAAATTAAATCATCCCTGGTCAAAATACAGCATACAGTCTTTAAGGTACCTACACAATGCTAACTTAGAAAATTCTCATGAAGGCTATAAGAGTGAGCTCTGGTGACTACTTCCAAAAACATGATCTCCATCAAACATGATCTCCATCCCCATCTGCTCTGCCTTCAGTTCTGGCTGCTGCTTTCTTGGGCTCCTCTGAGCTTCAGAGCGAAGCACATGTGTTTCAACAGTTTATAGGACTAGAAGAAGAGGTGCCCCAGAAGTTGGCTCAATCCCCACCATATGCTTAATCATCCTAACAGAGCAACACACAAAGGAAAAGGAATTAGGGGGTTGGGTTTTTTAAGATAAAACATAAGCTTTTATAATATGCACCATAGATAAATTTTTGCATTGCCTCTGACTTGAACTGTGGAAACAGATTTCCATGGCTCATATCAGTAATGGGCTCATATCAGTAATGATCCTACTGTACTCCCACAGATAAAATAAATTATTTGTTGTTTTTATCCAGATCTTAGAAACTTGTTTTAAACATGCCATGGAAAGTACTGCCCTATCTGATTTTACTTCTATTCTGCAAATTAAAATAAGAGTCCAGGCAGTCAAACTGTTGATATTTTCTTGCTGCTTTTAAATGACAGGATGTTGAGAATGACAGAAACTGAAGTTTGCAGGGAACCCGAATTCCCTTGCACAAAGCCACAAGAACTTAGGCTTGTCTTGGCCTGACCTGAGCTGATTTTAGTTTGTTTTAGCTATGAAAGCAATTGTCTAGCAGTCAGATAACTATTGTTTAGGTTGTTTTGTTTAGCTTTAGTTTACAATCATAATGATTCTGTGTGGATTGAACTGTCTATGATTGTAGAATAAAATGTGGTGTGGGAGAGCACAGACACAGGATGATACTACGGGTCCCAAACTGTGAACACAAATCACAGTGGTCAATCAGTGGTCACTGCAGAAGTGCAACCTCATGATTCCAGTAAAAAAATATTGATAAAGGTAACAAAGAGAACAGAAAAACTGAGTAACCGAGGACCAATGAAAAAGCAAGTGAGCAAGACTGAGTTAAGAAAACATACAAAAATAAACCCAAGCTGACCAAAGCACCTGGGATGAACAAAGCATCACCACCATGTTCTCCCCCTAGCAAACAGAGGGAAGAAACCCTCATCATGAACATTGTCTCCTCCCAGTGAAGACCTCAAGACACCAACAGCTTGTCATAAGCTCCTCACACTCATTCTGCTCAGGGAAAAATAAAACTGCCAGCCTTAGGTCCCAGAGGAACACTGCAAGAATGAGCACAACAACAGAGAAAAGGGGTAGATACAATGATGGGTTGTTGGGGTTTTTTTTCTATATAACAATTTTAACTGCATTACTGAGACTCTTGTGTATTAATTTAGACTATTTTAGAGTACAACTACATATTATTGTAACAGGACTAGAAATTTGGACTATTAGACTATTAAAACATTAACCGGACCAGGAATAAATTCTTAGCTCCATATATCTGGCATGTTCCATTTTGCCTGTAACAATGCTTTGAATGTAGGATCACATACACTTTCTATGGGAACCTCAGATATAAAACTGACTGGACTTATAACCATAATTTGTATCCACGTTTGTTGATGCATTTTTAAAACCTGTCATAAACCTGCTTCCTCTATAAAACCAATCAGAAACTTTCAATAACTTTTATATTTCTGGCCTTCTTTCAATTCGGACAACTAGAAGCTCCATTTTTCAGTTTCAGCTAATTTCAAGTGCCAGGTGTTTACAGGTCCTTTTGCTCATTGCATCCTCATCTGTCTCAAGTCAAAGATCCTGTCAGCAAAGCAGAATTCATGCAATGGATCTTATAGCCTTTCAGCCTCCTACCAATCTTAAAATTTTAGTTATTCTCCCAACCAGTCCCCAGCATTTTTACTTATCTGCCTCTTCCCCCTTCAGTGCTTCTTTTGCCCTCTTGCACATTGAGCCAATTTGGTGTTGTCTGCATCTGATCACCCAATAACTTAGGGCTCCTGAAGAGGCAGAATGCTTATGTGAAATGCCATCCATGATGCAGCTGCCAAACGGTGAGTATTGTCTTGCACACTCTGCCTTAACTTCGAAACACCTCTATCCTGCAGCACATCGGGATAAACCACTTGAACTTAACAGGGGGAGAGGGAGTATTTTGAAGATGTAAAATAGAGCTTAAATTGCTATAAAACACTTCCATGATTAATGACGAATCATTATAAAAAAACAGAGTTGCTCCATTCTGAGTTCTAGAAGAACTACAGTGATTGTTATCCGGGGAAAAAAAACACTTGTTTTTAAAAACAAAGCATTTTTGTTGACATTAGATGGACAAGACAGAATCCCATCATGCCATTCAGAAAGCCACCCTTCGAGGAAAAAAAACACACACTTGCACACAAAATAAGAAAATCCACACATCTAGAGGATGTTCAAGCCCTGATAAATGGTACTGTTGAAGTGTCTTCAGGAAGAAACGACTTCTTTTGAAAAGTCAGAGCACGGCAATTTTTAGACATTTTTAGACATTTAAATTGTGTCAACTTTTTTTTTTTTTAATTGTTTCTACTCTTTAGAAAACTAGAACCACAGTAATAATATTTGTGCAACTGTAAGCCAATCACAGTCTCTGTATCAAGCTCCTACTATTTTGATGGAAAATCCTGAATTCACTTTTATAAGCTACATAAACAAACTGAATCTAAATTGAATCTTTCTGGTTATAGCTTAATAATAATCATGTATTGTGCTATCCTTCAAATTGAAATGAATAAATGTTTTGATGGAAACTTTTAATAATCAGGAGTATGCTTTAACAATACTGAAATAATTCTTCAGTCTAAAACAATTATATTTTTAGATGTTGAGTTAAAGAAATGATTTATACGGTTTTGAACTTCAGTTCAGTGTGCTTACATTGCCTTTCAGAATGCTGTACGTTGCTGATGATGCAAATAAAGAATTCATACAATGTACAGCCACAGATTTTCAAGGTAAGTTCCAATGAATGTGTTTCAAGCATTTAAGATTGGAATTGTTTTACTCATTTATATGCTAAGGTTATATTTGTGAATAACCAGAAAATTATACAGTCCCCTCTTGCTATAAATGGTTTACTGTTTCCCTGTTTGATGTCTTAATTGTGCGTACACCCTCAATAACGGAAATGCTCTGTAAATAAGAAATTCTGTTTCCTGGATACCAGAAAAGTAACAGTAAGTCAAGATGTAAAATTTAACAAAGTATCTGGTTCAGATAAGAAGGAAGACAGAGGTCCCAAGAATTTCTGAACTACAAAACCCAAGTATTTTGTCCTTTGAGGTCTTTCTTCCTATGCGTTTTCACTACGGTTGCTGGTTGCTTTTGCTGGAGATTTCAAATGCTAACAGTATCCTCCTATTCACATAGGACCTAGAGCGAAGATCTAGAATACCATTCAGGACTTGATAGTCATAGCACCACTCTTATCCTTTTCACTACTCCTCTGGCACAACTAGATCAAGGAATTCACAGTTCAGCAAGTATCTACCATACTTGTTTCTAATAATACAGCTAAGCACATTTAAAGTTGAAGGTGAAGAGGTGGTAGGTTTGTTCACAGTCAAGGAGAGAACAGTAAGAACATGCAGCAGCCTTTTAGCTTCCTACTGAGTCACACATACAAGTAGGGCCTTGAAGGTACAAGAAGTGCCTACAAGACTGATTGCTGTATTGAGGAGGGGGAGGCAAAAAGGGAAAGTCGTCTTCTGGTATTACCCCGGACTCAAGTGAGTTGATGAGCCAGGTTTTGATCCCTAAAAATTAGTCTGCAATGAAAATGTTTTACTAATTTCAAAGACAAAACAATTGACCCAAATAGGAATTTAAGTAGGAGAGTCTTTGAGGGCGAGGTAAGAAGCTGGACAGAGTTTAAAAGCAGGTAACTCCTGCAGCAGAACGGACCAGGGCTATGTAACAGGCATGGTGCTGAAATTTATGAACATAAAAAAAAAAAAGAAAGAAAGAAAGAAATTGAGGTAGAAATTTTTATTCTGGTCTCCAGTATTACAGGGAGTATTAATATCCCACAGAAAAATATCCTGTGCAACTTCTTCCCTGTTTAACCAAACAACATCAGTATTGATCTTGGAAAAGTTATATTTTTTCTTCCAACTACATATCCCTATTACCATAAACTACATGATTACATTAGATAATCATTTATCACACTACACAGTCACAGTTTGGCAATGATACTAGAAGAAATGTGTACACATCTAGATTTAAAATGAAAATAAGCTGTGGCCATCACCCCCAGGGCTTCCTAGTTAGCTGTCCTTTCTTCTCCTATCCGGCATTAATCAATTAAATGCAATTGTTCTATGAAGTCACTAATTTACTTTTGCTCTTTAGACAATATGTTACTTCTTTCTACCTGGTGACTGCCAACATGTGGATTTGTCTCAGATTTTTTCAACTAAACATGATGGGATTTAATTTCTTCTGCTATACAAGAATATACAAGTCTAGAAATACCTACTGTGCTTTAGAGTTAATTAAAAGGGGAAGGTGGCACACAGAATAGATCATCTTCTGAAATCCTCTTCTCCATTCATTATATGAGGAATCTAGGTGGACATATCAGATGGCAGTCCAAGGTCAGGTGCTTGAAACTTTGGTGAAGCAATGCCTGTTTAATAAAAGTTGATCTGAGTCTGAACAACCTACACTTCATTTTTATTGCTCCTGACTCTGCATGATACTTATCCATGCATTTTTTCTCTCTCCTTTTGAGTCTTGCTGCTTTCCTCAGTCTTTTATTTCTCATCTTCACACAGCCCAGAACTACATGCATATTTGTGTATTCAGACCTACAGGCAAATCCTTTGCCTCTCCCAAACTTACTGCCATTTTCTAACTCCTTTTCATGTGCAATTTAAAAGTAACTAAACTTTAAAAGAGTAACATTTAGATTTCAATCATTCTCCAATAGTATTTTTTTTACCATTTTCTCCCTTAATTTAACTCTCATTTATATTTCTGCCTAAAATTATAACTTCAAAGCAGGTCTTTGATAATATTTTATGCTCCTCTTCATTGTAAGTGTTCACAGAAAATATTTTCACCTATTCAGTAGTGTATAAAGTCTGATATTGCATTGTTTACTATTTCTATAAGAAATACCAAAAGCTGTATCTGTACAAAATAACATTTTGAAAACAAATGAAATTCAGTTCTGAACACACCGTGGATTGCAGTGTTACAAGCTACTACAATAATTTCCAATGAGGAACACAAAATCAGAAACCGAGAGGGTCACATCATCCTCATAAGGTCCATGCCCTGAGAGAACCTGTAGTTGGTAACTTCTGATTTACTACAGTACAGACAATCTCTGTGGCATTACCCACTCTCTACTTCCCATTCCACAAAGTGTCTCTGAAGAAGAGGATAGGAACATTATGAGGAAGCTGAGACTAGGCTGGTTGGAAGATATAATATGCTAAATGAGGGACGTGCATCTTATTCAAACCCTTCCTTTAAATTTTCTTATGTTATGATGCCTATAAGTTATTTGACAATGGTTACGATGTAAATTTTGAGACCAGCATCTGTTATGCTAACCAGGACATTCACACGCTTTCTTTGCATGCTACTGCCTGTCTATTTAGACTATAAACTCTTTCAGACTATAACTGTTTTTGTGGGATGCTGTGAGCACAGTTCCAGTAGGCCCCAGGCCTACAGTTCCTAGATGCTAAAGCAATCTAAGTGACAATAACAACAGCAATATTCCCACAGACATTCCTCACAATGAAAAATACAATCCTCACCCAAGATATAATTCACCAGGAAATCTCAGTTTCCCAGTTCTGTTCTCCTCTTCATGAAGAAGAAATACTACAGGTTGTCCACAAGTCTTTTCCTCTGCAATATCTCCCAAAGAAGTATATTTTGAAATAATGTTTGTGATTGCCAAAGAATATCATAATATCTGCCTTATTTAGGATTTTCTTTCATTCTTATTATAGCACACTAACAGTCTGCAATGGCTTCCCACCGTATGAGTTAATATTGAGAAAGGTGTGAGAGAACAAATCCATGCCTTCTGCCATGAAAACTTAGCATGTCACTTCTATCACACATTCCCTCAATCCTGCTCTGGGATTTCAAGTGCACTCCCATGCATTTCTCTTTGACAGATTAATGCACTGAATATGGCAGCTCATTAAAACATTTTTAAATAAAGTATAGTTTGGGGATTTCTAACGTGAACATGATTTCCAGAATTACTTCAACACAGATTTTTTCCACTGCAGTATTTCCCCAGACATCATTGCAACTGCATCAAAGCAAAGCAGCAAAAGCACACTTTCCATTTTAATTTGTAATTGCAGAGCGCCATAAAATTGCTTAGGGAGGGCTGGGTGTGAACAGCAGTGTTTGGTGCACATATTCAAAGAAATCCTGACTATAAGCAAATGAAATCAACAGTTTGTATTAATGGACAGAATAGCAGCAATAAATGACAGGTCAAATGTCCCCGCTGCACAGCACGGAACAAAAAAATGGAAAATGCATGGGAAATGGCTCAGCAGTGATGGGCAGAGTCATTCCCATGCAAAAGCCCACCATTTCTATCCTTTTTTGCAAGCACAGGATCAGTTCTGAGCCCTTCATATCCAAAAGGCCAAAGAGGTTTGGTCTAAATAGAGAAAGAACAGTCTGTGAACAGCCACCCATCATGTCTAGTCTGTTGGAGGGAGTACCACTGATTTCCTTCAACCTTTCCATACCAGAGAAAGGGCTAGTTTGGGAAACATTCACAAACAGAAAAGAAAGGTGGGCTACATGAGATTGTGGAGGAGCAGGGAAGTCACTTCCCCAGCTATTCTGTCTGCCACCCAGCTTTGCCTCCAACAGGCAATGATTAAGAGAGTCCCCAAAAGTTAAATCCCACCTTTTCCCTTTGCAAGCTCATAAAAGCAAATAAGCTGAATAGGTAACTACTATGCAACACTCTTTTGGATTCACTTTGCCAAAACTGAATCTTTACATCCAAAAATTTGTACATCCATCAAAAGAAAAAGTTAGAGTCCCTGGAGATATTTTCTCACCCTAACCAGTGGACAGACTAACTTGTTTGACACATTTAATAACTACAGGTTATCCATATAGCCATTTTTAAGATTCCTTTTCAATCTACAGGTAGGAATGAAAGAAAGTTGGTGCATTCATGTTTTTGGAAAATTAACTGCCTGGCAAAAAATGTTCAGAACCAATATTTTCTCTAATTATTCTTCTTGTGAACAGAAAAAAAGTGACTGCTCTATCTCCAACTGAAAGTCTAGGAACAGAGTCTTTCCCACTCCCATGCCCTCCTTATTTAATCTACCCTTTCCCTCACCCATTCCCCCTCCTTCTTTGTTCTATTTTCCACATTCATTATCACCTCCTCCTCACCTCTCACATTTTCCCTTTTGTCTTCTCCACTCTCCCTTTTACTTTTTCTCCCCCTTTTCTACTCCTCATCCCACACACCTTCCTCTGTTAGCTTAACTATGTGAGAAATTCAGAGAAGAAGAAAGAGAAAAGACAGAAGAAGGATTTATGGAGGTGGAGAACTAGAAATAGAAAGGGAGAGACAAAGAAAGAAAGATGTGCTAAGCCATCTTATTCATGTCAGCAAAAGCAAGGATATGAACACAGAGTCCCTGATCCAGCAGACAGATGCTAACTGGTAGGAAGCAATTCTGCCAGCAGGGACACCATTTAAGAATTCAATCAATAGCAAATCTCTGGTGAAAACAAATAAGCATGCAATATTCAAATTTAGACTAAAAACCATTAAAATCACACTGGGCTTTAGAGGCATAGTCAGAATTAGAAATTATAGTACAAAAGAAGTGACTGCTTACTAAGAACAATTTCAAGTACAAAAATGGCTGCACAAACAGCCATCTTCCCCCAAAACTAACTGCAGTTTATATTTTTGCACAGGCCACCACATGCATGAAATCTATTTAATAGGACACATTATCTGGAAAGTATATTTTTTAATATTGAGAATTTTACTGACAATATCCATAATTACCAACCCCATTTATTCATTTTATCTACAGAAAGAACTGCTGCACTTTATCAAACATTCCCCTCCCAATAATCATGAAGTATGTGTTGGAGCCTGTCTTTGTGGCTGGGATCCTTCAGAGTTGCTAAGCCCCCTTGGCTTTCATGGTTTCATGGCTGTAGAATCAATCAGGCATTACAGATTTTTTTTTAATTAGATCATACCAAGATTATAATTAGCAGTGTGTGGGAGCAGACTTAAGGTAACATAGCAAAATGTAGAACACTTCCATCCTGCTCAGCACAGTTGATACCAGCACTATAATAGCTGATAGCATCTGCTTATTCTCTCCTTTCTACTCGGGCTTTCCATTCACAGTACAAGCCAGTGAAAGTGGCTCTAAGAGGCGGAAGTGGAGAGTGCCATGTTAGCACCACAGTCACAGAGCTAGCAGGGTGCAAAAGTGAGGAAGTCACTCCTACCCTGAGTCTCTGAGCAAGCTTCAAAGTGGATTTCCAGAAGGAACAGCTCAACTGCTGCAAAACAAAGAAACAAACTATGGATTCAACACTTCATGAAACAGATGCTTTGCTGCATGTACCTTTTCCCTGATCTTTCAGAAGGGAGTCTGCAAGTTAGTAAGCACGAGCTCAGCAAAGCAGATTCGCTGTGCCTCATACTCACCCACTGTGAGTGCAGCCAACAACTAAAGAGAAGCACATTGAACCTTACCATTTTTTTTTATTCCCCTGGCACAGACAGAATCAGTCTGAACACAGTGGGTTGCACAATTAAGACCACATCACAAGGTGTAAGAACGTGCACAGCAAATCTTACTTGTTCCTATGCAACCCTAGAAAACAGGTTTTGTGGAAGCCAAGCTGTACTAAGACAAGCAGCTCTCATGACAGAGGTACCAACTTAGCACAGTTTGCAGACTTTTGTCCTTGCAGCTTTTCAAAAGTGTGGGAGGCTGTCCCTTCTGCAATCCTCTTCAGCAGATTTCAAGGGAAATGCCTCAAGAACCTCAGCCATTTGCCCCCTCTCTTTGTCTACATTTCATGACAAGAAAGTAGAATGAAGTTCACTGTTTTAACATTTATCTTAGTAAATGGCCACCTATGATTCTGTATCTGTTATAATAAAAATAACTAAATACCAACAATAAAGGAGCCACCCAGAGGCTCCTAAGGCAGTCAATATAATTTAAAGCTCCACGAGTGCTGTAAGCAAGGAAACACAGCCATATTTCACAGAATCACAGAACAACAGAATCACGTAGGCTGGAAGGGATCTCTGGAAGTCATCTAGGCCTATACCCTTCTCTAAGCAGCACTGCTTTCAAAGCTAGCCTACTGTCAGGGAGCAGCAAGAGCACCTCCGTAAAGGAAGAAGAGTCAAGCGCTGAGCACGAGAACACGGCAGGCTGAGGCAGCAGCCTCATCAATAAGCACTGCAGTGCCACAGTACCCAAACAAAGACAGCAGAACAGGTTCAGTGACAGGCTCAGCTGAGAGTCCAGTGATCTCCAGGCAAATCCATAGGGATGAGGTAAATCCAAGGTCAAGCCTCAGAGTCAAGTCAGCAAGTCAGGTTCAGGTCTGGAGCGATCAGAGTCAGCCATGGTCCAGTGATCACCAGATAAGTCCATAGAGACAAGGTAGGTATGACGTCAAGTCCACGAGTCAGGGTCAGGATCTGGATCAACAGAGTACACAGTCAGGCATGGGCATGGCTGCAGCAAGGCTCAGGCAAGGACCAAGGGTGAGAACCTTAGCTTAAACAGAGCTCCTGGTAAGGAGTAAGGGGGCTGCTGAGGCATTTTCCAGCTTTTTCTTCAAACAGCTTCCAGGATGGCTGAGGCATTTCAAAGCTGCACACCTTCATTACCTAAGGTGGCCCTAAACCCAGGCAGCCAAACCCCCAGGGGAAGGGAGGAACATGCTCAGGGTCCTGATGGCTGCACTGCCCAGGGCCTGGCCCACTCAAGATTTACATATCTCCAAGGAGGGAGATTCCACAGTTTGTCTGGGCAACCTGTTCCAATTTTTTTCTCCTCATATTTAAGTGGAATTTGCCTTGTTCCAACTTGAGTCAGTGGCCCCTTGTCTTACCATGGTGCACCTCTGAAAAGAGGGCAACCCCTCTCCATTCAGTCTCCCATTGACAGGAACTAATTGCCATCTTAGCTTCTTAAACCTTCTCTTAAACCTTAGCCTTCTCTTCTCCAGGCTGAACAAACCCAATTCCCTCAGTCTCTCCTCAAATATCATGCATTTGTTTCCTAGCTATCTTTATGGTCCTCCACCGGACTCGCTCCAGCCTGGCAATGTCTTGTTTGTACTGTGAAGTCCAGAATTGGACACAGCACTCCAGATGTAGCCTCACACAGGCCAGAGGGAAAGAATCACCTCCCTTGACTACTGGCTAGCTACTCTTGGTAATACAGTCCAGAATTCTGTTGGCCTTCTCTGCCACAAGGGCACATTGCTGGCTTATGTCCAACTTGTCCACCATGATCCCCAGGTATTTTTCTGCAAAGCTGCTTTCTAGCCAGTTGGCCCCCAGCCTGTACTGGTGCATGGGGTTATTTCACCCCAGGTGCAGGGCTCTGCATTTGCCTTTGTTCAACCTCAGATCCTGTCAGCCCATTCCTCCAACCTGTGAAGGTCCCTGTGTATAGTAGCTCTACCTGCCAGCATATTAACTGCTTCCCCTGATTTTGTATCATCCATGAACCTGCTGAGAGCACACATCCATCTCTCCATCAGAGAGACCTGGACAGGCTGGAGAGGTGGGCAGAGAGGAACCTCCTGAAGTTCCACAAAGGCAAGTGCAGGGTCCTGCACCTAGGGAGGAATAACCCCAGGCACCAGGACAGGTTGGGGGCTGACCTGCTGGAAAGCAACTCTGCTGAGAAGGACCTGGGAGTGCTAGTGGACAACAAGTTGACCATGAGGCAGCAATGTGCCCTTGTGGCCAAGAAGGCCAATGGGATCCTGGGGTGCATCAGGAAGAGTGTTGCCAGCAGGTTGGAGGAGGTGATCCTCCCCCTCTACTCAGCCCTGCTGAGGCCACATCTGGAGTACTGCGTCCAGTTCTGGGCTCCCCAGTACAAGAGGGATGTGGCACTACTGGAGCAAGTCCAGCGAAGGGCTACAAAGATGATTACGGGACTGGAGCATCTCTCTTATGAGGAAAGGCTGGGAGAGCTGGGCCTGTTTAGCCTGGAGAAGAGAAGGCGCAGAGGAGATCTTATTAATGTGTACAAGTATCTGAAGGGAGGGTGTCGAGAGGATTGGGCCAGACTCTTTTCAGTGGTGCCCAGTGACAGGACAAGAGGCAACAGGCACAAACTGAAACACAGACAGTTCCATCTGAACATGAGGAAAAACTTTTTCACGGTGAGGGTGACAGAGCACTGGAACAGGTTGCCCAAAGAGGTTGTGGAGTCTCCTTCTCTGGAGATATTCAAAAGCCGCCTGGACGCGATCCTGTGCAACGTGCTCTAGGTGACCCTGCTTGAGCAGGGGGGTTGGACTAGATGATCTCCAGAGTTCCCTTCCAACCTCAACCATTCTGCAATTCTGTGATTCTGTAATGCCTAGGTCATTAATGAAGACATTAAACAGCATTCTCCCCCCCCTCCCCCAAGCATCTGTCCCTGAGGGACAACACTAGTAGGTGGTAAATGCAGTTGGTCAGGAATGATTTGCCATTGGTAAAGCCATGCTGGCTGCTTCCAATCACCTTCTTGTCCTTCATGTGCTCAGAAATGGTTTCCAGAAGAATTTGTTCCCTAATCTTCCTAGGGACTGAGGGGAAAACAACTGCCCAGTACATCTTGCTCTTCAAGATGGGTGTGGTGTTTGCCTTTTTCCAGTCATCAGAGATCTCTCCTGACTGCCATAACCTTTCAGAGATGATAAAAAGCAGTCTTGTTGCAACATCTACCAGCTCCCTCCACAACCTCAGATGCATCCCGTTTGGTTCCATTGACTTGTGTATGTCCAGCTTGCTTAAGTGGCCCCTAACTCAATCCTCCTCTGCCATGGGTGGTTCTTGACTCCCCAGGTTCTGTCACTAGGTACAGGTACCTAGGGACAAACCCTACCAGCAAAAATTGAGAAAAAAGAAGCATTGAGTACCCTGGTCTTTTCCACATCCTTTGTCATTAGGGTCCCCTAACCCACTGGCACTAAAAGGAAGGCTGAGGAAAACATGGACCAACTGCTCAATGTACTAAGTAGAAACCTTTCATTTTTCCTTTCACATCCCTTACTTATTTTAGCTCCAGCTAAGCATTGGCTCAACTCCATCTCTGCATGCTTGGGAAATGTTTCTTATATTCTTCCTGGGTAGCTCATCTCTTTCACCTACTCTGTACTTCTTTTCTGTGTTTGAGCTCAGCCAGGAGTTCACTGCTCATCCATGCTGGCTTTCTTCCACACTTGCTCACTTCCCTGTGCATTGGGATGGACCGTTCTTGTGCTTTGAGGAGATTGTCACTGAAGCTCAATCGGCTCTCCTGAGTGCCTATGCCCTTCAAGACAGTCTCCCAAGAAATTCTGCTTACTAGTCCCCCAAACAAGCTTAAGGCCATTCTCCTGAAGTCCAGGGATGTAATTCTCCTAATCACTTTCCTCAGTTCCCTCAGGATCTTAAACTCCATCATCCCATGGCTGCTCTAATGAAGAACACCACTGAACTTCACATCCCTGGTCAGTTCTTCCTTATTTACTAATATCAGATCTAAAAGAGCACCTTCCATAGTCTGCTTGTGCAACATCAAAAAACTATCCTCAGAGTATTCCAGAAAGTTCCAGGATTGTTTGCAGCCTGTCACATTGTTCTTCCTGCAAATGTCAGAGTAAAGTTCCTTATGAGACTGAGAAGCTATGATTGTGAAGCTTCTTCTAGTTGTCTAAAGAGTTATTCACTTCCTCTTCCTGACGGGGTGGCCTGTGGCAGATGCCCATCGTGACACCCATCTTGTTCATCTTCCTTCCTATCCTTACCATAAGCTCTCAGCTGCCTCATCCCTCACTCCAGATCAAAGCTCCATGCATTTGAGCTGCTTCTTGGCATAAGGTACAACCCCTCCACCTTGCCCTCCCTGCCTGTCTTTAAGTGGATCCATCCTGCATTCATCTATCACAGCACTCCAGGCATGTGAACTACCCCGGCACATCTCTGATTTCAGTGAAGTGAAAGCTCTGTGATTGTGCAGTGTCTCCTAATTGCTCCTATTAGCTTCCCATGCTGTGGGTGTATGTGTGCAGGCACCTGAGATGGCCCCCAGTTATGCCACTCAGAGTAAATGAGAAAGCCTCCTCTTTTTTTTACTGCTCACTGTGCACTTCCTCTCTACCCCTCCATGCCTCCAATTCTCTTAAGGTATCGGTCTTCATAGGGCCTTCTTCTAAGGCCCTCTTCACAACGTTAGCAAAGCCGGTTGGCAAAGCTGCTCTTGCCCTACTTTGTCAGATAGATCTTGTCTCTTCCTCAGAGTCCTCACTCTTCAAAGAGCATCTTGTGGTTACAAAAGCCAATGACTTGTCCATGACACCAACCACGCAGGCAGGAGTTTATCTGTGGGATATATCCATTCCTCCCTGAGCCTTTCCCTGCCATGTAGTCACTCTTGGTACGCTCAAGATCTCTCTTGGCAGTATCGGTGGTTTACACATGGTGAGCAGCAAGGGATAATTCAAATTTACTCTTTTTTCTCTAGTCATATCCCCTTAATCAAATAGACCTCATTTTAAGATGCAAATTTTTCATGCAAACAACTTTGCCAAAATTGGTAGGAACGATTGCAAAAATTCTATTAGATGCTTTCTAAAATACGCTAAACTTCTAAAACAATTTTTTTTTCAGCCCCTATCTTGCACAGATTGTATCAGACCTTGGGACCCAGTAGATGTCATTTTCAGATATCACTAGAGTCTTTAAAATGCTATTGATAAAACTAACATATACATTAATATTTGATCTACCAAAAGAATTTGAAAAGCCCAACTGAACCTGAGCAAGGAAAAGGATTCTTCTCCTCATCTAAAAGACATCCCTTTCAGTTTTGTAAGTTGTCAAACAAGTATTCCCCAATGCCAAAGCTACCCTGGTGAAGTTGGTAAAGCTGGCTTTAAAGACATTTTGTGTTACTACAGAGCAGAAAGTCATCTTAAAAGGCTTCAGACTTTGTTAATTTATGTTTGTGTGTGCAGAATGCCCTACACCTATATCTACTTCGGCTTACTTAGCTGCTTGCTATGAACACCTCTTATACAGCGAAATGCTCCATGCCTGGTCTCTCCACCATGATCAGATTCCTATGGAAATTCTGTTACATAAAAGTACATAAGATGCAATATTTTTTGTCAGATAATCAGTTAATTCCATTCTCTACTATAAAATTTTCCATTTTACTGCAGCTAGGATATAGGCATTCTCTCCATACCACGGGGAATTGGCTGCACTCTTCTGTTTCTGTTCTGCCTTCACTACAAAAGGGAATTATATTACACTGGCAGCACCCATCTCATGGCTTATGAGTACTTCCTTTGCTGAAAGGTTGTATCCTGCGAGGAAGAATACAGCAACTAGGAAATGAGTCAAAGAAACACAATACTGGAAGAGAGTTTTCTCTTTCCCAAACTGAGAAATATTTTTGCTAGACTGACTGAAAGCATTATAGACTCTATAATGTTAATTTTAGGAAATCAAAAATAATCAGAAAGCTCAGGGAATAATCATGAGAGCACCCCTCAAAATCCTAAAACTCAGTTCAACTGTCTTGTTACAGCATATAACATACAGAGTTTGTGGGATCATTTCTGCATAAAGAGCTACCAAATGATCAATTCATAAAAATACACACATCTTTCTCTCTTCTATGATATAGGAACTGCCATCCACTTCCTGAAGATATCTCTACAATTCGTGGCATTCCCAAACACCCCATTTTTTACTGTATCTGCCTGTTACATCAGAACTGTGAACTATATTTTGAAAATGAAGATTGAAAAAACATACAACATTGTGTTGAGTTTTCCAGTTATTCTTCTTTCCAGCAGATATTCATATTTTTACAGAAACTAAACAAAACAAAGCTCAGGTAACATCAGTGCAATTATTATATTAGGTGTCTTTCTTTTTCCTTAATAATCCACTATTTTCAAAATACTTAGCAAAGAAAGTAAATCATAGTAGATTTTTACAATTTAAATCAACTGCATAATTATACAAATTATTTGATAATAACAGTATTTTATTTTACTTAAATCTCAGATTTATAACTGCCCCCACAACTAAGTGGAATCGATTCTTGATTTTCTGTTGATCCCACTTTCTGAAACTTGTCAGGAGAAAGAAATGAAAAGGAAGAAGCAGAAACCTTGCAGCTATGTTCTGGACAGAGATGTTCTGGAGAAACAGGTGTGGGGGGGAGGGGGGCAGCAGTTCTCCCGCTGCCTCTCTCATGTCTTTGCCTGAATGCCAGGCACCAGCACTGCACAGAGTTGGGCTCTGGGTCAGTTCAACAGCTCCTCCTGAACCACCACTGCGTTGACCCGCAGTCAGTTTCTCAGACACACCGAAGTGGCATCCTGAGAGTGACACTTCCACTAGAGCATGCAAGAGTTTCAAGAAAAACTATCTTCCCCTAAGTTGGTCTGGTAAGACACAAATCAGCCAAACTGAGTACCCTTGGACATCTTGCAGATGCAGACGTTCAACTTAAAAAAAAAAAAAAAAAATCCCAAATTGGTATGGATCAACCCACAGGCCAGTATGTTTTAACCTGGGATCCTGAAAACATTCCAATTGATTAAAAATAGCAAAATGAGAAGGCAAAGACATTCAGCTGAACGAAGAGAGAAACGACCAATATTGCTGAAAAACCTTGATCTCTGACCCTGCGTCTTTCCTCACTCTTAGAGGAGGCTTACCACTGTCCAATGGCATCCAGTCTTTACAGCAAATGCTGTTTTCCTCATTTTCAACTAACATGTCAAAGAGGGTAGTTCTGTCCTGATATATATAATTTTTTTTTTTAATCTTGATGAGAAGACCACAGTCCCAAATGATAACAATCATTTATCAGTGTTACTCAGAAGGGGTTAACCTAAGGTCAGCAGCACAATATATATTCACTACCTTTCAATATATTAGTTCTGCCTAATAATCAATATACATTTTAAATCTTTCTTCAATCCCGTGAGGAAAAAGGCTGGAGAAACAGCTGAGCAGTGCCTGCATTTTCCATGTGACAGCAGTAGCTTAAGGCAAGCCAACACAAAATACCATTGCACCTGTTAGAGATAACAAAAATAAGTCTTAAAGCCTGTGTTGTTTCATTAGGCTGAGCAAAGGCTATTCAAATAAAAGGAGTAGATATTAGATACGCCCTGAAGATATCCTTCAGATTATTCATTGATACTATCATGTCATATAAAAGCAGGTGCCAAAAAACACTAATTTCAAATGATTTTTGATCAAAGCCATCCTGCTAACTCTGTACAGTCTTTCTACATTTTCATGTGTGCAGTTGTATTGAAAAGCAGAAACCCTGAAGCTCTATGATGCAAACTCTATACCTATTTTGGCTGATAAAGAAACCTTTAAACATTTAATTAGAATAAAACTTAGCAGGATGTATCACAGCTTGGAAGCATTCTGATTTCCAATGTTTTAAACAAAAAATCCAAACTTTCCAGCTTTGTACTGTAAACTGGGCCCTCTGCTAACCAGCATCAATAAAATGGCAGCTCCTGTGAAGGGAATTAAAACTGAAGAAACAATCACTTGATATTTTTAAAAGCTTATTCAGAAAATTCTCACTTTAATTTTATATATACATCCTAGAAAGATGAGAATTTGAGAGGTGCTTGAAGCGATACCTCCAGCGCACAGTTCTGTGATCTATGATACTACATTTAGACTGTTCTTTGTGATTGATCTTAAATACAGAAACCAAAGAAAAGGGCAACCATTTCCAGATTCATGTGACAGAAACGTACAATAACACTGACTTCATGGTTTCTGGCTGAAACCATAAGTGTGATTTTAGTTCTGCTACAAGGGGGGGGGGGGGGGGGGAGAAAAGAAAAGAGCTGAGATTTCACCAAAATCAGCATACAGGCTCTAGAGCTAAGCTCTAATGACAATGGATATGCTCCACAGCAATATCAGCGAGATGGATCATTTAGTCAAGAAGCACAATCATTATTTATACAGCCCATTAACCAGCTATATATACACATGCACACTAGAAACACAATGGAAACCTTCTTTCAGCTAACATTGCATAAGGTACTTGGGAGAGATAGGGTTTCATATGAAGTTGCAGAAAGAGTCCTTAAAAATCATTTCAAGCTGAATCTCAGAGCCTTTTACATTACAGATCATTTTTTATAGTTAACGATTTTTACTTCCTTCAAAATCTATTTTTAAAAAAACAGCTACTATTACTGCCTAATAGAAGCTTCTTTTAAATCACAAAACACAATTCTATCTTTAAACACAGAGAACATTGCAAAAGTCATTGCAAAAGAACAGTCAGCAGCTTAGCTAGCTTTAGGCTAACAGAAAAACACCTCGCTACAGTCAGTTCTGAGAAATTCCAGCACAGACCACGTCACAGCTGCCTCCACTTCATTCCCCTGAGGATCCCACAGACTGTAGCACATTAGGAGATGCCCTCATTATGCCGCGCGTATGAGCTGACTGAATATCCTCACAGAGTAGATGTGGGCTCCAGTGTGGAGCTCTGGGCTGTGTCTAACCTTGCTGAACTGTACTGCCATTATGTGCAGTGTCAGTTCACCAATTTGATTGCCTTACACTGATTCTTTCCCTTACAGTCACACAGACAACACCTACTGCTGCCAACTAATCAAACAACTTTATATTAATTCATAATTGATTAATTTTTTTAAAAGTAACTTCCAAAACATCAAAACATCTTTCCCAGTCATTAATTCAACCCTCTGAATATTTTATATCTCCAGACATTTATACTTGTGCATACTTATTTTAAGAGCACTTCATCACAGCGCTGTTCCAATTACATACATCCATTGCTTGTTAACTTAATTGCATATGTAAACAGAAATGGAGCTACAACACAAAAGTACATATAAAACAAAAATACATGACTAGAAATGTCTAGAGTTTTATATTATAGCATGGAATAAGCCATAGTGGAAAAACATGAAATCACATTTATTAATAACAGTGAAACTTAAAGAGAAGTATCTAATGCTATACACAGAATATCTATTCTAAAGACTATTTCTGGCAAACAACATTTTTTATTATTTGTAAGATACAAATAACTACTCTTGTCTGAAAAGAAACAAAGATTTCATTCATATGGACATCTCACCATGACAAAACTACTTTAAGATTTTTTAAATCACAGCATATCTGGTGCTTTCAAACAAGCAAATATTCACATCATGAATTCTATGCAGTATTATTCACATGGGATGATAGATCAAAAAGCTGACTGGATAACAATAGCTTTTTAGATTTTATTTCCTAAAAAGGGAAGGCGTAAGGAAGATGGGGCCAGACTCTTTTCAGTGGTGCCAGGGACAGGAAAGAAGCAATGGGCACAAACTGAAACACAGGAAGGTCCATCTGAACATAAGGAAAAACTTTCTTACTGTGAGGGCGACTGAGCCCTGGAACAGGTTGCCCAGACAGGTTGTGAAGTCTCCATCCTCGGAGATGCTCAAAAGCCGTCTGGACAGGGTCTTGGGCAATGTGCTCTAGGTGATCCTGTCTGAGCAGGGGGATTGGACTAGATGTCCCTTCCAACCTCAACCATTCTGTGATTCTGTGAAAACTAAACTATTGATTATTTTCTGAGGATTATTGACTGAATATTTAGTAAATTGACTATATGTTGATATAGCCAATCTACCAACATCCTCTCCTACAAAAGTTCTACCACCTAATTCAGCCCTCTGTGCTGCATATAGGTTAAAGAAGTAGATCAGACACTCCTTGAAGTAGGACAACAGGCTGAGACATTGTTCCAAGCACAGCTACTAAACCTATGTCTTTCAGTGGTGCCAGTACCATTCAGTACACAGCAGCTACTGCAAGAGGTGAGACTGCTTTCTCAGCAGACATTGAAGGTGCTCCAGTCATGCTGAGATCAGAGCTCAGCGAGAACATCCACTGTTACCAGCAGCAGTTCCTGGTTCACACTGAGGCCAAAACTCTGCAAAACTTCCCTCCACAAGAGGCTGTTCCCCAGCATTCTCGACTGGGAGCCCATTCCTTTCCCACACAGGATTTCACTTCTGCACGGAGCTTCTTTTCTTTTACTTCTGCTCTAGCTTCCTGATCCTGTTAAGTTGGAAACTCCAGGAAAAGCTGGAGGCCTCTGCCCTTCACACAGATAAAAGCTTTCTCTCTACACAATTCACCTTCTGCTCTCCCTGGATTGCTAGCTTCTAAACCAAATTCCTGGGGAGCACAGTATCACAGCCCCACTTCCCACTCTCTGCCCACTTGCAGCTCTACATTTATTACTTACTGATGGGCTAGAGATGGGGATCATGTTATTATTAACTAGATTAATTAACTGCAGAAATGCAATGCACTGTTTTCTTAGTAACCAAGGAACAACAGTAGAAAGAATTCACCTGCTAGTTTTTCCTCCAAGTCATCAATTCAACTGCTTGCAACTGCTGTCCTGATTTCAGTCATCTAACTTAAGGCTCCATGGGCAAGATGAATAGCAGATATAATGAACACATACCACAGTGGCTACTTTTTAAAAGACTTTTTAGAAGTCTAATTTAAAAAGCAGGATGGGAAGAGAAGAAAAAAGAGACAGAAAAACAGTGGCAGGAAGTGGGAAACTAATTTACATACTTTTTCCTTGAAAATTAGTTCTGTGAGACCTGCAGTGCTTCCAAAAATAAGTGATACTAGTGCAAATAAATATTGAAGCATTAACGTTCTGCAATTCCAGCACATCTTCTCTCTGTAGACATCAAAATATTTTTCAGCAATATTAAAGACTCACAACATAAGTGTTCCATTCATTTTTCATTTGGCTAAACTGTGCACAGGAGAATTTAGTACCCTACTGTAGGTCACACAATGAATCAACCGAAAGGAAATGAGAAAATACAACTGAATGTCAACAGTGGCACTAGATCACATTAGACTTATATAGTTATTTTAAGATACTAAAATTTCTTCAAGCATTCAAGTATTTTCATATTAACAAAGTTTTACATCAGCTCACTAACAAAACCCTGTGGTATCTAGAAAAATATACATGATATCAGTAAGATCATGGTAACAGAGTCTGGTAACTTGTCACATCTAAAAGCAGGAAAAACAAAAGGAAAAATCTCATTTGAAGTGAACATCAATACACAGTTCTCCACATTCATCAGCATATGCACGTAAGAGTGTTTTTAAAGAGAAAGTGCACTCAAGTTAAATACAGCTTCCCTGAGCAAAGCAACCAATATTACTATTTATTCAGATAACTTTATGCATTACAAGGTTAAACATCAGTAAAGAAATGCTTCTTTCTATTGAGATTATTACAAACAGAAAACTGTTATAGAAGAGGGGCTTATAGACTGAACAGAGTGAAGCTTTTTTTCTTTTTTTAATATAAAAGGCCAACTTTCTCACCTCATTAGGGCAGTCTTGCCCCAAGGAAATCAGCATGTTCCAGCACCCAAGTGGAAGGGAACACTAATGCAAATAAATGACTAAAAAAGAACTTGTTGTGAATGACTGTGCAGTCACTGCGGGTCATTTGCGGTATTAAATACACCTAGATCACACATTGAAAGCCGACTAATCTTTGTCAACTGAGATAAGTCAAGAAACTTTGTCACTATTTTTTTTCCTTCCTTTTTTAAAACAAAACATCTTTCTGTGAGATTTCCTAAACTGTTTGGACTGGCAATTTTTGTTCAGAAACTGTCTCCAGTGAGGAACAGCAATCAGGTAACTGGCACAATAGTTGAGAAGTTTCCAACATTACTCCCTCAAAGATAGGGATGGCAGATCCACGTTTCCAATTTTCCAATGTTTTATACAACTGCTGCCAGCTTTTTCCTCCATTAGTTATTCTTTTGATGGCTTATTTTCTTTTCTGCTCTATCCTGCCTATCACTTTTTCTACTGCTCTTTTCTACTTTCTCTTCAATTTTCCACTTTTCTCCCCATATCTTTTTTTTTTAATTATGATTTTCTTAAGATCCCCAGCCTTAGCATGGCTGCAGGATATACCTACTCATAGAAAAGCATTGCAAAGTCTGAGAGAAAACTTGCATAAAATTACATACACCAGTGCTATGCAAATAGGAACGCCCCACTGCTCTACCTTACACATCTCCCATAGGCCTACTGACTAGCCTAACATATCAGTCTCCCTCCCCTGTATTCCATTAATTTCAATCCCCTTTCTTACAAGTCCATTTGCCTTTCAAGTCACTATGACCCTGCTCATTGTGGACCATTACCTTCTCCACCTCCCTCTCTCTCCTTCTTCCCTGTCCATGTATTTGCTTCCTACTCATTAGAGCTGCACCTAGAGTCCCTCCACCACTCCAAAGATACCCTCCTTCACTCCTGCTGGGCCTCCCATCAAAGAATGGGAGAAGAGTCAAGACCAAGAAGGCAAGCACTATTTAGCAAGGAAGGGGAGATGAGAGTCACATCTGGACCTTCCAGTTTATCACACTAATTTTGTTTAGTGATGACAGGATGCTTTGAAACCAAGCAGCAGGTTAAAAAAAAAAGGAGAAAAAAAAGAAATAAAAATCAAGAAAATCCAGTCACTACCCAAAAGCTAGACAAGTCTGGTTTCACAAGAAGAGAAGAAATTGTCTAGCAAAGAAACGTTAATGGTTAGGTCCAGAGACAGGTGCACTACAAAGGCAATTGTAAGGAACCCCGAAACAGAGAAAATAAAAATGAGAACAGGTAAAGAGCTTCAAGAGTGCCTGGAGAGAAAGAGTCAGCTTCAATGCTTCCATTTTACCAAATGGGAAATTTTAAATGCTTATGGAGATAAAATCTCTAACACTTCCCTTTCATTGTCTGTTTTTCCCATATCTCTTGAAGGTATAGCTTCAGTAATATGTGTCGTCTACACACTTCTGAGAAATATGTTTATCTGGAGATTTTTATTTTATTTTAAAGTCATTTCAGCACTACAGTTTCTACTAACAGGATCCTTGAACTTGTTGGTTAAGGAGAAGCAGAAGCATCCAGTGGGGAAATAAGAAGCTACCATCCGTCTCCAACTCTGAAGAATTCAGGAAGCATACACATGCATTGAAGTCACATACAGTAACTACATACACAGATAAATGTGCATCACAGTATAAAATTAATTCTGGCGCACTGATGGAGAGCACTGAATACACACAACAGTAACTACCTGGGAGGGACTTATGAAAAAATACCTTTAGGTTTACTGCTCAGTAGTTTTGCTGAATGAGTTATTCAAAAATAATCTATCCTTCACATTGAGTGTCTGTTTACTAGAAAATTGACAGTACAGGACTGTTGAGGCTGACAGGCAACACTTATTAACACTGACACTCAGTTTTCCATACTGCCACTTTGCAATGCAACTGCATAATGGGCTGACATTTTCTTTATAAAACAGTTCAGAAGACTGAACTCTGCTCTGTGCTGCAGCTGGAAGTACACTGACATACAACAGGAAACAAAGGAGGGTTTCACACAGTTAAAAATACTATGTTCCTGCCATGTGTCCCTAAGCGCATTAACTTGGTGTTCATCCTTCCAGGGGACTGCTGAAGTTGGCAGAACTGAAGACCACCTTTGCAATGTCTGTAACAGCTGTCAGTATTTTAATGAACTGACATGGGAGACAAACCACCTCAGTCCAGCACAAGAAGGAAATTCTTTCAATTTGGCTAGATTAAAGAAGCCTCTCCTTGAAGAAGACATAGTCTAGACAGAGAAGAGACATAGTTCTGGGTCTTTTTTAATTCACTTTGCTGTCAATAAAATTCTTAATTCTTTATTACTGGACAGTTCACAAGCAAAAAACAGTTTATGCTGTATAAGAGACATGTAGCATTGTTTGAAGATCTAGTAAATGATTTGAACTGCATAGAGCAAATCTGGGACAACAACTTTTACCAACAGCACCTTGTGTTACTAATCACCACTTCCCTCATTTATAAGTATGATGCCTCTTGACTCAGTCCAACTTTAGAACCACCTGCTTTTCTCAAAATGGTTTTTAATTCATTGAAAAGATGGGCTTCATTATCATAATAAAATAAATAGCCCATCTGATGTGCGGTATGAATCATTTTTTCTGCAATCATATTCCTAATTTTAGGTTAGCAGCTTGGGATACTACTTTAATCTTTTTGCACATATATATATACATATATATATTTCTAAATACAAATGTTATCAATAAGAAAGAAATCCTCAAAGGGCATTACATCCTTCTAAGTGCAGTACAATTAAATCTGTTCAACTAGATGGCCATGATTTGGTATGTTCCATAAGCTACTGATTTTGAAATTACGCTACAATACAAAGGAACCAATTTCCACATCAATTTGCATTAATGCAATGCCTTTAAGATCAAGAATTCTCTTCATCCGGTTCTTGCCTACTGTGAAACTATGGCCTGAATACCAGCAAAATGTAACATTTTAAAGGCAAAGTCTACCGAGAACTCATGTATTGAGAAGAACAGCTTTCACTCCCAAATAACAGACATTTTTTGTCATTCTGTCTGAATCCAGACCGTTCACCTGAAAAGCTTAGCTCAGGAAACCTTCCAGTTGTTATTCTGTGCTAAAGTTTGTGTTTTGTTCAGGACCAATTCAAAACACTTCAAAAATCTGTTATATGCTTTTCCACACCAAAAATAAATAAATATCACTGTAGTGTCAAAAAAAGGAATATAAGAGAGTTTGGTGATGAGTCAGCACTTCAGTTATTACACTCTTGATAAATATACTTAGTCTCTTTGAAACCTTCTAAAAGATAAACAAATTATCATAAGTGAACACTTGGCTGAAAACTCGTAGGTATATCCCCCCACTTTGCATATCAAATGCTTGATCCTCATCTCAGCACTGACTTCCCACTAAGTCCTATTATGAAAATCCTTGTCCCATGGCCATTTCATTTGCATACACTGTATAATACAAGAACAATCCTTTGTATAAATTATGCATGTTTGTGATTCATCAAGCTCTTTTTCATAGACATGGTTTTCTGCACCACTGGGTAGAATGGCTCCTACAGGGGGTGAAGTCAGCCAAAAGAGAAGCAATTCAACCATAAACAAAAAAGATTAATTAAAAACACTAATTTATGATAGAAAAGAGGGCAGCAATAACTATACACTGCAAATTATGTAAGCTATATTTATCCATCTATTGAGGGAAAAAGGCACCTACAGATTCTTATCTAGCTCTGAGACAACAGTAACTCTTCAAAATGGCATCTGGATAAATTTGACCAATTATATTTAAGAAGTTTTAAAAATTATTAACATGTCAAAAATTTACTTCTTACAGTTTTTCACGAAGAGCTGTGTTACATAAACATTCACTTGTTTTCTCTCCAGATTGCACTGTATTTTTAAAGCCGTTATGGATTCCTATTTTATCCTACGTCTGTTTGATGCCTCAAAGCAGATGGTAGAAATATTTAGTTTGTCTTCAGTTTATTGTGTACATATCTTATAGCTGTTTAATGCAGAAAGACTGTGACTCAATAGCAGGAATGAAGGCCTTCCCATTGCCCTGACTACTTCTCTGGCCAGGAGGAGAGACTGCTCCTCTCCTCAGAGCTCCTTGGCATGCGCAGCTCTCGGCATGTACTGGTAGAAAGGAGGGCACAGAAGAAACCTGAAGTAAAAAAGCTGCCAGGGAGACTGAAAGGCTAAGCCACTGTGGGACTGGAAGTAAAAATGCTGCTCTAGAGACCAGAGGAAATCCCATGGAGTTTGTATGACTCGGGAAAACTCTGGAAGTTGCAGGACTGGAAAGCAAGTCTGTAGGAAAAGATCCACCTCCAGGTACATAAGACCAGTTCCTCCTTTTCAAGAGGCTTAAATAATGACCCACCTAGCAGAGTTTTCCCTAGTTAAAAAGATACCTTGTTTGAGATTTTGAGAGCATGCCCTAATAAAACATAATTTTAGCTCCTGGGAGGTTTCTGGTATCTCCTGGTTTGCTTAGCTTCAAGTAGGGAAGCACCACCCCAAGACTCTGTTCAAATATGAGTCATGAGACACACCTCTAAATGAGCTTTTCAAAATCTCTTGAGAAGAGAGATAAAGAATCAAATGAAGGACCTACACAGACACATGAGCTATCAATGCCAATATGTGGGAGTAAGTCTCCTAAAGCCCTACAGTTTAGGAGGAAACGGGGATTAAGTTCTTCCAACATAATTTTGTTTTCTAAAAATGAGGCATGTCGTCTATACTAGTTGCCTACAGTCCCTTTACAGTCAATGGGGAGAGAAAGAAGTGGATGATCATCCGATTTATGACAGACATTTGTGTTAGTATTTATGCTCTCTGGAAATACCTTTTGACTTCACTAACTAGAGAAGAAGCTCAGAAGACAAGGAAGGTTAGAAAGGAAAAATCTCATCCTAAACTACCTGCGGAGTTAAGAGTTCTCAGATTCTGAGTTTTCCTTGCATTCCCTGTTGCATTATAATGTAAGCAGAAACAGAGATCTATCAGTATATGTGGTTTCAAAAGCGGCAAGTGCTTTATTTGCAGTAACTTCAAAAAGATGAAAGCTCCTAAATACAATAAGACTCTCCTAAAGCATACTTGGTTTGTCTAGAAAATACTATGACAGCAATAATGAACACAAAAGTGTTTTGCATTATTAAAGTATGTATCTTAAAAAGAAATTGACATTTGAAGCTCAAATTTATCTTTACACTTTTTTACACTCTTAATTCTGCCCATCAGACGGTCTGGTAGGAGGCCTAGTATTACAGCAATAGGACTTCCCATAATGCAGACCCTAAGAAAAGGCCATTAAGGTAGCCACTCTGAGGACAAGTACCAAGACTGGAAAGCAGCCCAACATGGAGATAATCATTGCTCATGCCAACAGTATTACTTGCTTTCAACACCACTGCTAACAGTGGTATCTGTCATTTCTGCTACTGTTGACTGTGACATCCAATCAAAAAAGTAGTTTACAAACCTCTGACAGAGTGAAGCTGTTTCAGTAAAATGATTATGCATTGTGTGAATTCAAAGTATAATACTTAAGTAACATGGTTGTAAGAGATACTACTGGAAATTCCCAGAAAACAAAGCATTCACTATACTAAAGTCTTAATATTATGAGGGTGTCAGAAACCTATAATATCTTAAATATTACTATACGGATGATATAAATAACTCAAATTGAATCAAAATAAAAATCCAGAAAATTATGACAACTTAATAAGGATTTAGTCATTTAAGAGGACAGAGAGACCTATGAAATGTATTGCACAGAGACATGTTATTTGGATTTTGTTGTCTGCTAAATTTTATTTCACAGAATCATTGAAGTTGGAAGGGACCTCTGGAGGTCCCTAGTTCAATCCCCCCCTACTCAGAGCAGGGTGAACAAAAGCAGACTGCTCAGGACCTTCTACAGTCAGGTACTGAATATCTCCACGGATGGTGACTCTGCAGCCACTCTGGGCAGCCTGTTCCAGTGTTTCCTGTTCTAGGGTTCAAGCATCCTCATGGTAAAAAAGTTTTCTCATGTTTGAATGAAACTTCCTCTATTTCAATTTGTGCCCATTGTCTCTTGTTCCACCACTGGGCACCACTGAGAAGAGTCTGGCTCCATCTTCTTTACGCCCACCCTTCAGATATTTAAAGAATGCATTGATAAGATCTCTTCTGAGCCCGCTCTTCTCCCGGCTGAACAATCACAGCTCTCAGATTCATACATTAGACACGCCAATCCCTTGAGCATCTTGGCGGCCCTTTGCTGGACTTGCTGCAGCAGGTCCATGCCTGTCTTGTCCTGGGGAGCCCAGCACTGGACCCAGCACTCCAGGTGCAGCCTCACCAACATTGAGTAGAGCAGAAGGATCACCTTCCCCAACCTGCTGGCAATGCTCTGACTAATAGAGTCCAGGACAGAGCTGGCCTTCTTTGCTGCAAGGGCTCATTGCTGGCTCATGTCCGACTTCTTGTACACCCCCAGGGCCTCTTCTGCCAAGCTGCTCTCCAGCAGGTCAGCCTCCAGCCTGTACTGGTGCCTGGGGTTATTCCTCCCCAGGGGCAGGATTTGGAACTTCCCTGGGTTGAACTTCACAAGACATGAACTCAGCAGGCCTTTAGTCTGGCTGGCTGTACTTAACTGACAGGCTTTTTCAGTCTTTGGTAGCTGTGGCAGCATGATGTCCTCAAAAAACCACGCACCACACACCATACAGTTACCAGCAAGGGAGTAAAACCCTGTGCAGCACAGCAGAGCCCGCAGCATTCTGGAAGGCCTCCTTCTGCAAGTCCTTACACCACACAGATCAGAGGGCAGGAAAGCGGTCCAGGAAAAAGTTCTCTTTTATTGCTTTTGTATTTTCCCATGGTGGTGTATTAAAAATAGCCTTTGCATTCAGCATCTTTTTCATGTTGTTAGCTTGAACAACAACAAAAACCCCTGCTCTAACCATATAATCTTCTGCCACCAGAATCAGTCTGTGTGTTCAGAATGACCTACATCAAAAAAAAAATTACCAAAGCTTGTAGTTTGTGTCGCCCCAAATTGTACTGAAGGCTTAAAAAAATAAATTCCTTTGACTTATGGTAGTGCAAAATAAATCCAAATTATTTTAAGGTAATTTTTCAAGTTGCACATAGCTTAGAGACAGTTAAATTTACCTCAATATATATTTTAATGTGAGAGAGAAGTATATTATCAGACCAAGAAATCTTGTTAAAAATTTCAGCAACTCTAAAGAGTTTAAATTGTTCTTTTCAAGATTTATCAAGGTGCTCAAAGACAAGCCAAAGATTCAGATAGACCACGCACTACAAGAAAATCATAGAGATTGAGAAATCCAAAAGAAAGGGAGGAAGGGAGGAAGGGAGGAAGGGAGGAAGGGGTATTTAAATACTCAGATTTGATGGGAAGCTGATGAAGTTCAGGCTAGATGAGCAGACAGTGAGATGGACTGAAAACTGGCTGAATAGCAGAGCTCAGAGGGTTGTGATCAGCAGCACAAAGTCTAGTTGGAGGCCTGTAGCTAGCGGTGTCCACCGGGGTCAATACGGGGTCCAATCCTTTTCAACTTATTCATCAGTGGCCTGGATGAAGGGACAGAGTGCACCCTCAGCAAGTTTGCCCACGATACAAAACTGGGAGGAGTGGCTGATACACCAGAGGGCTGTGCTGCCATTCAGAGAGACCTGGACAGGCTGGAGAGCTGGGCAGAGAGGAACCTCATGAAGTTCAGCAAAGGCAAGTGCAGGGTCCTGCACCTAGGGAGGAATAACCCCATGCACCAGTACAGGCTGTGGGCTGACCTGCTGGAAAGCAGCTCTGCAGAAAAGGACCTTGGGAGTCCTGGTGGACAGCAAGGTAACCATGAGCCAGCAGTGTGCTCTTGTGGCCAAGAAGACCAATGAGTATCCTGGGCTGCACTAGGAAGAGCATTGCCTGCAGATCAAGGGTGGTGATCCTCCCTCTCCGCTCAGCCCTGCTGAGGCCACACCTGGAGTGCTGGGTCCAGTTCTGCACTCCCCACTACGAGAGAGATATGGAGCTACTGGCGTGAGTCCAGTGAAGGGCTATGAACACGATGAAGGGACTGGAGCATCTCTCCTATGAGGAGAGGCTGAGAGAGCTGGGACTCTTCAGCCTGGAGAAGAGAAGACTGAGGGGGGATCTTATCAATACGTGTAAATATCTGAAGGGAGGGTGTCAAGACGGGGCCAGACTCTTCCCAGTGGTGCCCAGGGACAGGGTGAAAGGCAATGGGCACAACCTGAAACACAGGAAATTTCATCTGAATCTAAGGAAAAGCTTTTTTATTGTGAGGGTGACTGAGTGCTGGGACAGGTTGCCCAGACAGGTTGTGAAGTCTCCATCCTTGGAGATATTCAAAAGCTGTCTGAACAGGGTCCTGTGTGACGTGCTCTAGGTAACCCTGCTTGATCAGGGGGGATTTGACTAGATGATCTCTAAAGAGCAAATAAGCTCTTATTTTAGTCTATAGGCCTCAACATGCTTTATAAGAAGAGAGGTAAAATCATCTCCATTTTATTGATGAGGGTGCTAAGGTCCACAGGAATAAAAATAACTCTGTGTGATATGGCTGGTCAACAAATGAATGAAGAACAGTGTTATCCAAAGGCCTGGTATTATATTAAACAAGAGAGTGTTTTATGCACAGACACCACAGATGGATGAGAGCTCCCTCTCACTCTTGAGGTACTGCAACTTGCTTCACTAGAAGACCATAGCAGACAAAAGGAAACACAAAATGAAATCAGATCACATGTACAGCACATTAATATGAAGTTGTGTTGATTTCTGAAGAGCAGGACAAGTAGTTTAAACTTTATATAGCATTGGTAGCCAAAGGAATAATCTGGCATTGAATGCAGCATGATCTTGTAAGATAACAGTTAAAATAATTGGCTTAGGATAGGTTGTTTTTTCTCAGCTGCCAAAAACACTGTCCACTTCTTGTGAAAAGCTATGCCAATGATTTAAAATAGATATTGCTTTCAGATTAAATCTTAATTATTTATGTAACTTTAAATATTTTATTTTTCTAAATATTTATATAGTATGATACTATGAAATACTTCTATTATAGTACACCTCTCTGAAGTGCATAAGGAAAAGAGTGAGGAACACATTAATAGGTTGCTTGTACAACTTATATTTTTAAAACTTTCTTGAAATGATAACAGACAATAGCCAAAAATTCTCAAAGCACTTATTCTAAATACTTACCATCCCAAACAAAATATATAAATTAATTAGCACTTCAGAAAGTATACTTTTTAACAGTATCCAATTGGAAATAGCATTGGTTTATGGCTACACCAAATTCAAACCCAACAGAAAGTAATCTGCATTCTTCTATGTAGCAGGATTTATCATCTCATAAAGAAAAAAAGCATGAAAATATAAAGTTTACAACATCAGAGTACAACAGAGTTAGCTAAAGGAAAATGTTGCTTCTAAACAGAAGTCTGTATCTAGAGAACCTCACTTTCTATGTATCACAAAAATCTGTTGGTTGAGATCTTGGTCTGGTTTGATTACGAGCAGGTAATTCACCTCTCTCAAAGAAAGGATGGTGTAATTGCTCACTCTGCTATCTCTAAAGAGGACCCTGTTCCCTACTTCTTTTTACATAGTCCCATACATCATTGACACCATTCTTTGATATCTGCCAATCTGGACAGAACTCTACTTGGAGCTGTCAAAGCAGTTGTAGAATTAATTGTAGAAAGGACAGTTGTGAAACATCAGTGTAGATAAAAGGGTGACAAAAGGGCTGCTTCCCTGAACTTGATACTATCAGGTTCACAAATCAAAGAGAAAAATGAGATAAACACTCACGTACCCTTTGAATTCCAGTATATGCTAGGAAACAATACTAAAGAAAGGAAAGGGATTGTTGGTATTTAATCTATCACCCTTCTTTTACTAGTCCATGGTAATACAGGCTAACAGGAGTCCCATCTGGCTCCTCCTAGTTGGAAGACAGTAATCAGTCCAAGATTACTGAGGCAGGAAAAATTAGAGACATTTCAGGACAAAAATCCAAAATCCAAACTTCCACATGACTGGAAGCAGTAACCTCCTACTTTTAATGACAATATATAATTTTCACATAGCCTATCATTCATCCCCAAGAGGTAGTCAACCAATATTTTGATTCTTCCATTTTAGCTTTTCTCAACAACTTAGCTATCATCCTCTGCAAAAAAGGATGAAAGATGCAGGTTTTATTCTCCTACCACATTTTATGGTACACTTGATTGTTGAATTGGTGGTGAATTCTCCAAGTCAGAAAAGCAAACTAAACTAAAATCAGCTTAAGCATTTTGCTTGTACAATGACTTTTAGAAATTTCTAAATAACAACATAGAAATGCATACATATCAAAGAGACATACTGGAAGTAAAATTACTTGCATTTGCAAAGCTTTATATAGCAAACACCCCCTTCATATTACTTCTTTTCCAGATCTGCTATCTTGCTTCTACTGTAGTTTGAAGCTTGCACTGACATGTGGAACATACTAAGAGGAAATACTCTGAAAGTGCAAAATTTGATTTAATAACTAATCCAATTTATTAAATGATCACTTAATTACAGAGCATTTCCCCTTCCTATATGAAAGCTGGGTTTACTTATAATTTAAAGCAAGGATTCAGATATTGTTTCCAAAACAATATTTATACACTTAATGGGCATATTTAGTTTTACTGATTGATTTTACTGATTCATTTTCACTTTTATTTTATCATGTGATTCAACATGACAGCCTGTTACAGACTTCATATTTCCTGCCTGATGTTTCTGAAGTTTAGATTAATAAATATATTTATAACAACATATTTATGCTGCCACTTTGGAATTATATTTAACATCCTCCGCACAACAGTACACATTTATCTACAACAGTTTCACTCTCCCTCTGTAAAATTCTGACTTCCTAGTACCTCTATAAGAAGAGCCAGAATTTTAGGAAATTAATTTCTCACCCACCTACTGTTTTCCCAGGATGCTTATAAAAGGCATACCAAGCTACAAAACCAATGGAAAAAATTAGACACAACTGTTTAAATTATTATTTGCCCTTCCCATGCTTTAAACTCATGACAGATGATAAATCACTTTTATTCTGTGATTGAATCCAATTAACACATCTATAAATAAACTGGAATTACTAATTAGTTTGGGGGTTTAAATGCTAATAATAAGGAGGTGGAGGGCTGAACTAAAACCGTATTTTAAAGTTGCATGTGCATTCAACACAGATGTAAAATTTTTAAATTTGGTCGTTTACACAGAACACAGTTAACTGACGAGTTATTTCTGCAATACTGGCCATACACTGATAGAATATTGTCTGATGTTTTAAATGCAATAAAAAGGCTTATCTACAAATTTTTCAAATTCTTTCTTAAACACTGGGTGTTTTCTTTATCACAGGGTTTCAGTTTGACTCTTTTGCATTGCTGTCTCTCCCAAATAATGTAAACCTTCAAATCAAATAATATCCTGCACTTACAAAGCTGTGGCTTATATATTTTTGTACACATCTTCATCCTTTTTTCATAGAAGATTTGTTGATCTTCTGTAGAAGTATTTTGAGGGGCAACTGTATGCCTTTTTCTAGCATAGACGTGTACAGGCTGTCGTTTTTACCAGAACCAGAATTCTCCTTCAGATTAAGATCTCTAAGTTTTGATGTGAAGGAGCTTATTAAACAGGTTCCAAGAATGATCAACTTGCTCATTTAATTGGGTCAAAATTCTCTCCTCCTTTTCTTAATTGAGTAGATAATGCAGCATAAGGATAAAAATCACGTGCTGCATAAATTCCCATACAAAAATGAGGTTAAAACAGTTCTGAGTGGGAGCAAATTTCCATTATATAACAAAAAAAAATTTTTTCATTGATGTTGCAATTCTCCCCTTAACTGCACCTAGCATGAAATAACAACGAAATAATGGTTAAATTAAAAAATAACTCATTATATGTCATACATTAAAATGCACAGTTAGGGCGCCCAGAATATCACTAACTCTGCCCACTGAAGACAACAGGTGACAATCATATGCAAGGCATTTTTAATATTTGTAGTCTGTGAAAAACAGTTAATTTTTTTTTTTTTTAATACGCATCTCACCTGGCTTCTATCACAACATGGCAAATTCAGTGAAATATGGCTCTGGAACTGTAGGGTCCAAGTAGAAAGATAATTTAAAAAATATATGAAATTACATTGAGACATGGCATGGAGGTGGTAATAGAGGCAACCTAAAAAAACCCTCCAGAAGCTACGAAGCGGAGGGATTACTGAAGCATTCCTTCCCATTCCACTATCCGTAGCGATCTCCTGGCTTGCTCAGATAATAGAAAGAAAGTATTACTGTCCTAGAAAACATTATCAGATGCAAACAGCATCTAATGTACTTCCCTGTGCTGGAAGGGCGCAGGGAAAGGCCAGCAGAGCGAGCAGGTCCCACCTGAGGGAGCGCTCCCCTAGTGCACGGCCAGTGGCCCCGCCCCCCCCGAGGCCCCGCCCCCCGAGGCCCCACCCCCAGGAAGGGTGGCACAGAAGCTTCCAGAACCGCCCCCCCACCTGCCCCCAGGAGACAGACCCCGCGCTGGAGGTCTTCGCTGTCGCCTGAGCTCACACTCCAGTATCGCACAGTCCTTCCCAAGGTCACCCCACTGCTGGAGGGGGCCGCTGCGCTGTGGACATGCAACCCCGGACATGGCAAATCCCATCAGATATATCTGCCTAGGAAATTTAGTTCATCACGCACTGTGGGTACGCAAATGTAAAATCAAAACATGCTCTAAGGCATCACAGCCAATCTCACTTATTTTTTCCTGTTTGACTGACATAGTCGGGCTTGTGAGCATTTTCTGTCTTCTTTGGTTAAACATTTTTTTCTAAAAGTCCCTGAATATCAGATGATATTCTCAAACAGATCTGTTGGCTGAAAATTCAAAATTCTGTCCAAAAAAAAATTTAAGGAAAAATTTGAGACTAGCCCTACAACAGCATACCAAATTGTGTTCTCGTTCCCTCTTGTATATAAACACCTCTATGAACTAAGCAAACTGTTTCACCTAGAAAAAGAAAAAAAATGCAGATTGCTATCACTATTTCTATTTTAAAATCTAAACAAAATGCCACAATGATAAGTGCCATGTAAGCAGGCAGAAAGGGAATTATAGAAGAACAACACAGCATATCCTAACGCAGCTACGACTCCAGATAATTCAAAACAAATGACCTGCTTATCTGTTTAGGTGCTTACTTTGCACAGATCACTAAGGTGTCTAAATGCTATTTCTAATCCAGCAATCCTGAGACCTCCACCATAATAAATCTAATCACTAGCAAGACGCTTTCGCACAAGGAATGCCCTTCCTAGAACAACCAAGGTACTTTTTAAAGCGCTTTCTAGTTCAGAATTCAAACGCCTTCTCTATGAACATGCTTGTGAAGTGAAAATATGGTTGCTGTTTAGATTAAAAGATTCAGAATACCTTTGTGCGTCATGGCTCAAATACCACAAAACATCATTGGAATACTCCTACAATTAAGTAGGAGCATGAAACAAGAGCAGCATGAGTACTTTACACAAAATGTTCTCTCATTCTTGCCTCCCCTATTATAATAATTGATGGACTGGAATTTCCTGTGCACTGGTGTCTAGTGCTGTCTCCCCCCTTTTCATAAACGTGTGCTTCATGTAGATAGACAACTTCTGTACCTTTAGAAAGCAACAATTGTATTGTGAAGACCATCACCATGACCTACAATGTTTCAAAGTCTTAAAAAGCAATGTAATTTAAAACCCAATAACAAGACATTTTAACATATCACCATCATTTTAAGACAGAACCGTCTGACCAATTGAAAGCAGTTTTCTCCCTTGAAGCAGTTTTGAAATCATGTCTAGAAGGATCACTAACTCCACAGGTATCCAAGCTGAAAAAAGAGGAGAAAAATAAATTGCTTACAAGCCAGTACCATTTATTTTAGACTACAGCAAAAGGTTAGTATGGTTCTCATTTAATTTTCTTTCAGCATTTTTAATCAGACAACTGAGTCCTAGAGAAGCATGTGGCATGGCTAATCTATGTTGCTAATCATCGAGACAAATCATCTTTCTCCAGTTTCACATGACCAAAAATATTACTCCAGAATGAATTATTTTCAGAATTTAGGAGATGCAGAACCAGTTCCAGTATAAGCAACCTTACAAAACTTCCTAAAAGACAACTGTAAAAGAAAATCAAATTGCTTAAAAAGGGAACTTTCTAGTGCATGAAGGATGTAAATGAGAATTCAAGCTTTAATTTCTGATGGTAACCCTGAAGAAGCTACAAGTTCGTGCAGTGTGTTCCTTTCAGCATATCTAGGAATTGCCAGCTTTTTATCTCTGTGAAACAAATACCAGAAGTATCTGAGATTTGTTAGCTGTCCCTGTATTGCATTGCAGATGCCATACACCAGATCAGGGCAGGAAGATATTAAACTGCTGTAGGGAAGTCCATAAAAAAGGTCCTCCTCGGAACTGCTGTTCATCCTTAGCACAGAAGGAAGCTCTCCAGAAAGCTTGCAAGCAGCTTTCAATTCTCCATTCTAGGTTCTTCACAATCACAGAGTCTCTGCAGACATTTGACTGTGCAGTTTTTAAAAATGTGGTGTTTTAGCAGTATGGTCTTTCCTCAGACTTTTTAGTATCCTGTAATTCAACAGACATACCTATATATTACAGAAATATACCACATGCTTGGATCTGTGCATCTCATGTGAAGATCTTTAAATCTAAGTCTACACCTGCCCTGAACATGTACTCTGAACAGCATCGCAACACTCTGGTCCCGAGGCAAACCATCACAGTGTGGTTACGTTCACCCTGCTGAACATTCTACCCTTCAAAATAGCATAGCTTTATCAAAAAGTTACTGGGAATGGATCCTGGCCCATGCTGACCATTGAATCTCACACAGAATGTTTTAGAGAGGATTAGTTATACCAAAATCATGCTTAGGTCTATTCGCACAATTTAGCAGCACAAATGTTTGAGTTATGGTGCCCATGCCCTACTGCTGTTTAATTTACAGCCACAGCCTGTGTGTCAAGAGTCTGTTCTCTAGGTACTACTGAGCTTAAACATGACAGATATGGGAGCACTCTTTCTCTGCAAAAGGGAGATCAAAGTTAGCCTGAGATCTGCCAGTTGGGCACATGAGACCCTCTCAAGGATACAGTTGTCTGTATGAGGAAACGCAAACTTACAGTTCAGAGAAGCTTAACTGTTCTTTCTACCTTCCAGTGCCACAGCTAAAACCTTCAAACTCCACACTCTCCAGATAACCCAGGTTCAAGGAGTATAATAACTATGATGCAGGAACTAGAAATTCACCCTCCACCGAGACACAGCCGAGAGCATTTATCTTGAGGCCCTTACCAGAGCATGACCTGCACTCTGTCCTCCAGAGAAACATCACCCAGGGCAAGAAGGGGAAACCAAACCTACGGCCTCTATTGTGGCTTGATTGGAAAAAAAGAAAACATACCAGTTAGAATTAGCAGAGATGGAAAGCAGCGGAGAAAAAAAAAGAGCAGGTATTAAGTGCATTTGCCCAGTCATTTTGGTATAATACAATATTCTACATCCAAGTATGTCTGTTTTGCTATTACAGAACAGCAGCCCCCTGCAGCAGTCTAGAGTTCACTGCCTCCAAGTCAGCTATCGACTCCAGCTTCTGAAAGGCCAAGGAGTTCTAAGTGTATCGCTGGCAGCCCCTCCATTTGCTTGCCTATATGATTTCTTAGGTCATCTGCTCATTTCCCACCAACTGATGCAACATACTAGGCTAGGCTTCTGATTTTTTTATATAAAGAGGCATTTGGGACACTTCGTGAGTGCTAGAGTCATGGCCAAAAAGAATGAAAAATGAAGCATGAGGACTGAAGCATGAGTGATGGAAAAGACTTCAAAACATGGAAAGCAGAATAGTTGATATCTCAACTGGAATGATGCAGAGGCCTGAATTCCACCAGTCTGCACTGTGGGGTATTCATTCAGTATTATTTCTGTCTCTTTCTAACTTTATTTTTGCATTTTTTTATTATTATTAATAGCTAAATACTGAATAAATTTGAGCTGGAAAAAATGTGAAGTTAAAGAAATGATGAAAAAAAAAACAGGTACAGAAATGGGGACACCTGCAAACCTAGAAAGAGGAACTGGATCTTAAAGTATGCAGAAGAGAGGGTGGAGTGTTTTTCCTAAAGGTCTTGCATCCTGTGAAGATCTACCTTGACTCCAGAAGGAAAAAAAAAGTTTATTTTCTATATAGAAAGAATTAAAAAATGAATTGTTCCCCTCATCTCCTTCATCGTACAGAAAGCAAGGTGGAGGTAAATGTGACTGCAGAAGAAGTGATATGGGGATAGACTCAATGGATATACTTAATTTAAGAGCAAGAGAAAGCTATCATTGTTTGCAATCCCATCTTTTGATACATTTAGAAGAGATACATTTAGAAATCTGTCTAGATGGCAGATGTTTGGGTTTTCTTCCCCCCCATGAAAGAGCTAGAACCCAAAAGCTTGTTTAGAAATTAGCTAACAAGCTACTCAATTCTGTGTTAGCCAGTAATTGGTTGTTCAGGAAAATGTATGAGGATGCTATGTAACACATTTTATCTATATTCTGTGACAGTCCTAACTATTTATCCTGGCTTTGGGTTTTATATCTCAGTATAGTCAGGTTCATTTTGTTCCAAGTAGTTAGAAATAAAAGGCTCTAGGACAAGAGACCTCTTGTAAGAGGATTTGTCTATGAATTGGTGACTGATATTTCCAGAATTCTAAGGGCTGTCAAAAAACAGTCAGATGATAAGGCAATCATTTGACTTTCATTTAACTCATTAAATCAACAACCACAGGGAGATAAGAGACATCAACTACTCTTTTTATAGATAGATAGATATACATATATAAAATGATATTTTGTGTCCCAGAAGCTGGGATCAGCTATAGATTTCCAGTGCAGACATCACTGAAGTGACATTGTTGATGCTAAATTCAGTAAGTCCCAAGTTTTTTTCTTGGATGTTTTTGGTTTCAGCAGTGACAGCTAGATATATTTTGGGCAGCTTTACCCATAACTACAGCAGAGGTTTTTCCTTCCTCATCTCCCTGTGGAGGAACAAGAGCTTCACTTTTCTATCCACAAAATCCCATGCAGAAATATGGATGCATGCATTGTATAACACGTGTCCAAGGGCCTCAGATCTACTGAACTTGCACTGTACAGATGGCCAAAGCATGCATTGCAAGTTGCAATAGCTGAATCACTGCCTATGTACAGAAATATTCTACTGCTCATGTGGGCACTCTGTGGTGGACTGCACATTGATTTCACAGTAAGTTTGAAGCTGTACGTGAATGTGTGGCTAATTACTTATAAACAGCAGTTATTTGTCCAGAATTGACAGACGTCTAACAAAATAAATATTCAGTCATTATTCTAGAATACCAAGACATCCAGCAGTCCAGCTAGAACAGCAGCAGGACCTCTGGATATCCCAAACTGACCAATTCCCTTCCCCCCCTCTACCCCCACAACAAAGCTTTGTAATAACACAACAAAGCAATCTACTGAAGCTATGATGGTTTCTATTTAGCAGGAAGGTTAAAATTAAAAAAGTGGATTTTTTTTCTTTTAATCCTTTCACATCAAAGGGAGTTGTGCCAACAGAGCACACAGCTGCTATAAGGCAACTTCTGGTAAAGTAAGAAGAGGATTTAAACCCAGGAGTTACATTTTAAATTCTTCAGGACTAGAAGAGTCTCAGCCTTGGTATAATTCCTAGCACAACAAGCTTTAGCTCTTGAATCACAGGATGATGACAATAAAAGATTTTTCAGACTAAACAGTTGGACCAAAGAGGCACAGAACCTTCACTCATTGGTAAACCCACTGGTTGAAGAACCCACTGGTTCAGTCTCAGGTACTAAAGAGGAAAGTTTATGGAAACTCCCAGTAGACAGTAAGATTAAAAGACAGTATTTGCAGAAGCACCAGGTCCCATATTTACACGTTTCATGTTGCTAGGACTCTAAAGCAATAATGATTTTCTCCAAAATTTAAAAAGTTACAGTACATATTTGATATATAGATTATTAGAAAAACTAGGACAAATGTGTTTACCTTTCCCCTTCCCTATCACACAAAACTTATAATTAGAAGGTAGTCATTTCTAATCATGACATTGAATTAAACATTGCTTGTGCATATTTTTCACTGTTATAGCCGCACTTCCTAAGCAAGAACTCATGTTCCACATTGCCAAACTCAAGTTAAAAGAAACACACGCATCCATCCACATAGTATACACCTTCATTCTCCGTACTCTGTTTCCTTTATAACCTCTTTCCACTTTCTCATATGCCCCCCTGGTTTTTCACTGTTATTCTTTACAACACTAGCATAAACATTTTTTCCTGCATCTAAACCAGCTTTTCTTGCGGTTATTCAGTTTTTCCTGTACTGAACTATCAAGACTGCAATACTTACTACAATAACCTAGTCTTCAATATAGACTTAGAGGAGTACATGAACAGAACAGATGTTTTTATACTTGATGTTTATCAAAGCTCTCTCAGATCAGACAGTACTTATCATCTTCCCCTTCATCGGGAAACAGGGCTGTGTCTTATTCTTATGTCACTCACACTGTAAGAAGAAAGCCTGGTTGTCACTCTCCAGCCCTGTACATTTGCAGAAAAGCAGATATAGGTTTCACAAAACCCACACACCACTGTCAGAATAAGTTCTATACTTGTCAAAAGTTATTCTCCTAGTCAATATAAACAGAAGGAACTTCAGAGGACAAGATTAAGTCTGCCTGACACTAGTACAAGCTCTAATTTCTGAGGCTCAAGGAGGGCAACGTCTTCCCTTCCTCCCCCTGAACCATCAGGAAGGTCTGGATATGTAAAGCAGACTACACAACACTGCTGTGGCTATGGCATGTGCTCCTGCTGTCTGCTAGTGACTTCAGGGAGCTCTCCCACCTCTGTGCCAGAAACTCCTCCATGGCCCCAGGAGTTCTGCTGAGACCAAGTGTTCTTATAGCCAGTGCTTGAATTACCCTTGGAAACATGGAGAGAAAAAAATTCTGCAGCATCTTCCCATATCAGTATCAAGCAAAGATAAGTAAGGGAAAAAAAAAAAAGAAAAAAGCTAGCTAGCTTACTGCAAAAGTCTCCAATACCCTTCCTCACAAAGTCATACAGGAAGGTACCAGTTCTCTTAAACTCTACCTGTTCTTCTGCAGCAAAGAAAGACAGGATCAGTTTTTGAGGGGTAAGGAATCCTGAACCAGACTTCCAGATAGTTCTGACAGAGTAAGCTAAGAAAAGAACCCTGAATGTGGAACGCTTCCTTACTGTTCTACTGAAGGTATTTAGATGTACTTTTCTTGGAAGTCTCTATTACAGCCATACAAGAGAGAACTATAATGAAAACAGAACTTTTGAAAAGAAAAATGAGTCTAAATATGTAGTGTCTTCTTCATGGTGAAACAGGTCCTTTGGAACTGATTTTCAAAAGTTTTCAGTCTTGAAGTGAGATTTTTGAATGGACTGATATGAAGTCTCATTAGACACTTAAGAGATTTCAGTAAAGAGTCTACCTGAATTTTGAGGTTCCTAAATAATGCCTAACCTTTTGTTTTTGTTTCTAGGACAAGCAAGTAAACAGAACCCACAGCTAGCTGAGAAAGATGAGAAAGATTAATAGCTCGGGTTAGGAAATAGACATCCTTACTTCTGTCTCCAGGTGCTTCTCTTCCACATCTTCTCCATTTTCTTTTTCTGACAGAGAAGCAAGTAGAAGATCAAAGGAATGAGAAGCAATGAGTATAAGGAGCAGCATTCAGTTAAGACATTGGCTAGACTGTAAAGAACCAGTAAACAAAACAACAGAATTGTTTCTGCAGGTACTTCATAAATCCATGCAGCAGCTATAGCACTTATGTCACAGAGGTTTGCTTATTTATGTTGTTTATTTGCTTTTAGTGCTCTAGGATTAAGAATCAAATATGTGACTATGATGTTTCTTACAAATTAAACCACTTCTGTATATAACTGCTAACACGCAAGTGTAAGAAACAACTTACCACACAAGAAGTGCTCTACCAGGTCAGACCGATAGTCCATCTAGTTCCATATTTCGGCTTCAGTAAAAGACAGTAGAAGAGGCTATACAGGGAGATCATGTCAGCTTGGCATGTGTCTGTAGCCCTTGCCCCTCATTCTGCACCAGCTCCTGTTGTTTTGAGGATGCAAAATAAGACGGGGCTCCTATTTTTGCTCTCCTTTAGGAAATGCAAATTCTATGAGCAGTGTTCAAAGAAGACCAAGTTGAAGAATGGCTGACATCACTAATCAAAGCTTACTGAGAAGCCTTTGCCCTATCAAAAAGAAGTGACAGATATTTAGCAATATTTTATTCCAAATTGTCATCAAAGTCCTGGGGAACTGGAGAAATGAGGAGATATTCCCCAAGCAAGACTCCTGCTTCTGCTACCAAGCAGCAAGAGAAACTGTGGCCAGGACTGGCAGGTGGAGAAAAAGAGAAGGAAAGCAGGGAGTTGCAGGGCCTTCCGTCGTCTTTTTCCTACAAAACATGGAGCTCTTTCAAAAAAAGCCCAAGAGCAGCTGCTTTCTGAGATAAATGCCTGAGTGTTGGGAATGGATAAGCAGAGAGAAGTCTTGCTTCTTCAGGCAGAAGACATGGAACTGTGCTTCTCAGCTTGCCTCCCTCATTAATCTCTCCATTTTAGTAGTCTTATCCTTCTCCAGGACCATCTCCTACCTTAAACAAGCTTTGAGATCAGTAGCTTTTTCACTAAAGCATGTAGGGCAAGTGTGTCTGCTATCTTCAGTGTGTATCTAAGGCCCCTCCACCAGATTTGAGAGGATATTAGCTACATCTGAAATGTTACTGAAAGCTCTTGCCTATTACAGGGGGGAAAGCTGCCAAGTTAAAAATAGAAACTGCCATTCTGATTACAGCTGTGTGATGCATCTCACTGATGGGCTGGCTTTTATCTGTTTTATATTTTATTAAAAAGGATGGATCCCTTAAAAAAAAGTACAATTGTAAAATGTTACCTATTTCAGAGCACCAAAACCTGCAGTGCTGACTGAGGACAGAATTTAAAAGCAACCAAGTAGATTGCAATACATGTGCTCATCACTAATAGGTCAGCAGAGAGCACTGTGATGAATCTGCTGCTGCTTTTCTGTTTTCTGAGCGTGGCAGTAAAAGGGATGGTTAGAAACCTAGAGAGGTATTTTTAACAGCTGTTCCTCACAGTTGCTCAGAGTCACTAAACTGGGACTGGTCTGCATGTATTTGTCTGCTTTCAGAGCATCAGGATTCCTCTATATAATGTATATAGCTCTATATAGAGAGCAACGTATGTAGTGTAATCAAGTAAGTCACACTCACTCAGGTCTAATATCAGCTGTTCCCTAGTAGTAGATGAGGACTTGAGGAAAGCCCCAAAAATCACCCATCACTTCAGCTGAATGACCTTAACATGCATAGACTATATATTATTAGAAATATCTGAAAAACAAAATATCACTAAGATGGAAAACAGGTTCAATATATTTGATTTCTTCTGGCTATTGAAACATGTTCCTTCAAAAGGAAAAAGATGATCTTGGTCCAAGTCTTACAAATTGCATTTACACAGCATTTCACTTTTAAAAATGCAAGAAACAAGTATACTCTTTCAACACCCACATAACTTATGAACAAACCTTTTCTAAGCACCTGCAATTCACTTCATTTGCAAATGGTCATTTAAGTGTATATTCATGCATGGGTAAAAAAAGACTTAGAAGTCCATGCATGCTGCTGAACTTGAGCAGCTGGTCATTTGTCCATCTCAAAAGAAAAACCAACTCTACTGCAGCAAGGGATATTTATTGGTACGTGAGATTGTGCTAGTCCAGCTCCAAGATAAAAAGATAAAAAACAACTCACATGGGAAAGTGGTACCTCCAGACATATCCAGAGTGCACTAATCTCTCAGCAGGTCACATATAGCATTCTGTCTTTAAGGGTGTATCGTTCTCTGATGTACATATATAACACTTGTTAATACTAATGAGAGTACTGAGAAACTCTTGAGAATAAAGGGAAAACATTGCCCCAAGGGGTATGCACTCACTCCTGCTGAAAGCAGCGAGTGCAGTAATCTGAGCTTCCTGAACTACAATATGAAAACTCCTGAGAAGATTAAACATACATGCACTTTCGTTGGAACATAGCCATCTTGAAGTCTGCCTTACATATATCTTAATTAGAGCTTCTGAAAGAGCTTCAAAGAGGCTACAATGTACATTTTAATTAGCTATTTGTTAAAGATAGACTGGAGTTCCTTTGAAATTCTACCATCTGATAAAGGGACGAGCACATTCTGTCTGAGGTGCTAAGTAAACAATACATTCATAGTGCTCTCATCTTCATTTAATGTGGAATTTTTAGCAGAGTAATATATTCTCTCAGAATACTTAAACCAGGATCTGACCCAGGATTCCACATACAAACAGGTCAAATACAGGAAAGTCTAGATTATTTCACTTCTTAAAGGGTAATTCTGGTTCTTAACATCATAAACCCTGACTTAGATGACTTAGAACAAAGAACCTGCAAGTTTGAAGTGAAGCCCTTCAATTTAAATGCAGTGGCAGCATGGACATAAACCCTGTCTTAAATACTGTATCCCACCAGTACTAGATTGGCATGCAGTGATAGCTCTGGAGCTTTGTGAGAAGAAATCAACTGCATATGCCAAACTACAAAAGACTGAATATTTGATTCAATAGCATTTACTTACACCCAGTTTTAAAAAAATCAGATTTATACAATAAAAATGAAAGTCTTTCAACCTGCTGTAACCTCCCCACTTTGGACACAAACACAAAATAAAATCTTGTCAAACCTGTCTATTAGATTGGCAGTCACTACAACGAGGGAAAAAATATAGATACAGCAATTGTAAGAGTGGGCCTATATAGGATAGTTTGCTGCTTTTGACACTTATCTTGAAATTAAACTTTCATTTTCATTTATATCTAAAAACTATTTGGTCCAAGAATACATTCCCTACGCACCTCAAAATTTCTGTTTTGTCAGTGGATCAAGATCCATTAATTTCCTAAGGCTGCTTTTTTTAAAGCTGAAAGACATATTCCAGATGGTAGCACAAACTAGAGAGCACTCCATGAAAGTGATTTACTGCTTTGAGCTGAACATAGCACCATTAGATCTCCAAGTTCATGAAACTGTGATGGGCTTGAGGAGAAAGGAATTAAAATATTTTACTTCATTCTAAGCAATTTATTTTACTTGGACACATTTAGCATATATCTTCTCATTAGATTCATCACGCTGTATTTCAGCAGTTTCTAGAATCACTTGTGTTTACCCAAACATGTATCTTCTGCACCAGTCTGAAAGGCTGCTGCTTCTGGCTCCACCTCTCAGCTCTGCAGTTTTTATGAATGACTAGCAATCACAGATAATGAATGACTGCCAACTGCCCACTCAACCTTTTCTACTCTTCCCTGCACGTACATACTAGGAAAGCAAACAAGCTCCATGACTGCAAATGAGCCTTCAGTACACTTTACAATGTATGGCATTCATCTTTCAAAACAGGAACTAAATGTTCTTCCAGATACTTAGAGTATAGAAATTAAGTATTAAAAGCTTATGCAACTTCTTTTTTTCCATTTTTTTTAAACCAAGTAACTTTTTCGGCATTTAATCAAAGTGAAATTGTCTTTTTCTGAATGTTTTATTGCTTCAGCCACAAAAAGGAAAACTAGAATTAAAGAACCCTCACTTACTTCCAGCAAACAGATTTATCTGGAGCCGAAATGAGAAATCTGTCAGTTGTTTTATAATACTATATTGGTAATGTTTTTACATAAAAGATGCATTCTATCCAGAAGTCACAGTTACTTTTATACCACTATTTTCTTAATTTAATTGATGCATGAAAACAATCATTACAATTTTGCTTGTTTATTACATTGAGAATGTCCTATAAAGAATGTTAAATGCTATAATAGTTAACACCATAGAGCAATGAATCTAAATTTGTGACTGTAAGCAGAGAGCAAAAAATTCACATAGGAGAAACATTTATATTACAGATTAGTCACTAAGGCCAAATGTGAATCAAAGTGTAGCTTAGTGCATGCTCAGACATTACCCTGTTTATAATAGAAAATAAAGTCTGTGTTAGAGCAAAACAAGGTATGTTCCATCCTGTACTGTTTAAGATGCATTTTTAGTACTAGTACTGCAGACTAATACTGCCATTGCTATGAACAAGTCACAGGCTTTGTAACGAGTTTGCAAGGTCTCAGGACTGAGGCTTGTCAGCCTTCCTTTGCCTGAACTTTCTTTGACCCGTCTACAGCTGTGTTTCACTTGGTTTAGCTGTAACAGCAATTTCTCTAATTGACCAGGTGGCAATATCACAGTCACAGAACGGTTGAGGTTGGAAGGACCTCTGAACATCATCTAGTTCAGCCCCCCTGCTCAAGCAGGGTCATTTTTGTTCATCTTTGTATGGTAACCACTATGGTTTTACAACTCTAACAAAGATGCAGTGTAGAGAAAAACAGGCCTGGTACAATAACTGAAGTCTTGAGAAGCGGAGACACACAATGCAGTGTAGAAGAGCATAGTAAGAGATGGGGCACAGGCGTGTCACTTGAGACTCCACGGCCATAAACAACCCACCAATGGTCAGTTAAAGAAATTAAGACTTGGAGCTGGACAAAACTGATTTTAAGGGTAACAAAGAAATAGTATCTAATATACATAAAAGGCACTGTATATAGTAAATTCAAACATAACACAGAGCTGAAGACCAGTGAAGAAAGAGCAAGGTGTAAAAGAGTGTCAGCAAACATTAAAAGGGAACCCAAGTGTATCTTAAAGTAACAAAGGAGGAACCATCAACATCATATTCCTCCAGGCAAAGGGCTCCAGATGCTGACCATGCGCTGTAACACCCCCACCACCAATACACGAACAAAACTACTCACCTTAGGATCCAGAGAAGCAGTGGAAGGCTAAGCATAACAGGCCACAAAGGGGAAGAAACTAAGCCACAAGTGTAACAATTTTAACTGTAGTGTTATTCTTTCTCTGTAATAATTACATCTGGTCTAATAATGGATTAAACTGTTAAGATTTCAATTATACTAACAATATATTCTTGTCTTTATGTATGTAAGGTGAGTTTCCTCTTTGTCCACAAATAAGATCTTGAATGAAACATACTTGATAAGGACTCCTCAACTGAATAACAAGAGATTAAGTACAGTTACATTATTTATTCAACAATAGCATTGTGCCCTTTGGGTCAAGACAGAGATGGAAATTAGAACAAAATTCTTAGTTCCCTCTATAACTTTTTTCTTCTATATTAAATAAAAAGTGTTTAAGAAATGTCTTTCAATGCTACATCATCAAATTATATCAATGAAATGAAGTAAATGACAATTTAAATAATGAAACACGTATCTTCCAGCTAATCAGGAACAAAATAGGAATGTAATAACTACATCTACCAGTACAGTAGCATACTGCAGCATGGACTTTTGCCTCTTTTTTTCTTAGATGTATTACTTACAAAAATTTTGCTATGAATTTGTTACATCTACTTATTTTTCAAAATAAGTCTTGTGTTTTAAAAATTAATGGACAATGAAATGTAAAAAGTGAGAAGACTTATTTCTTAATAATGTTACTACGGAGCCCAGAGAAGTTAGTAAAGACTGAAGTCCTCCTGAAGATAAACAGAAGTTGATTTTGCCCCGCTGCTAAATATCTTGCATATTTTGAAGTTATGCTCTAAGAAATAGAGAGCTTACAGAGGATACTAAACAGGCAGACTGAAAACAGTTATAGCCAATTACATGAATATTTTGTGTTTAGAATAGTTAACAAAAAGCTGTGAAATAAAATGTCTCAGAAAAGTCCTAACTATTAATTGGCATTAACTGATAAAAAGTACAGAGCTCTTACATAGAATTTAACAAGCTTTGTATCTCAGGCTATCCAGAAGAGAAAATTGAGATATCTGGGATGTGAGAAGAATGAAGCTAAACAGCTTGCAATTAGCAGATTCAAAAATATGGAAGAGGCACAGTTACAGGAATCCCTTCACTGAGCATTATTCAAACAGAAAAAACATGTAGGTCCTAAGACAGAACCATACAAAAAGTTGTCAGAAGAGGCAGCATGGCAATGTCTTGTGCATACTTTAAGTTCAACTAAAGCAAACAGAAACAATGACTGAAGAGAGCTGAGCACAATAAGTTATCATCTAGAATACAAGTCACAGTTTTGAATATATGTAAAACTAACAAAACAAGATACTTTCAGTAGCGGTTGATACTGAAGCCTAATCTCTTGGCCTAATAACAACAAGTTTCAAGAACAGAGTAAAAGATGTAATGTAACACAACAGAAACTTATACAATGTTTCAGCATAATTGTTACTAAATAATGATCACGAATAACATAGGTAAAGACTGAAAAAAACCTAAAGGGATCTTACCAGTATCTTTAAAATATCGGCAAGTTACATTTCAAGTCATTTCATGCACTAATATGCATTCCTAATTTAAATTTGTGTTCATAACCAGACAATAATACTGGTTCACAGTACTCAGGTTGCCAATCCCATTCTCCATGCACTTTCTCCAATTGAATTGTGCTAAATGAAACTCAAATTCGTGCTCTGTTCATCTCAGCATGTGAATTTTGCAAGTCCAAAATAAAATGTAAAGTAGAAGGTGATAGAAGTGATTTCAACATTTTTGTCTTAATCTCAATGGTTTGACTTCAGCTGAAACATGAAATCATCACAAAATAGATCAAGAGGTTTAAGTGAACTCTTCATCAGATGCTATAGCCTAAAGGAAATCATTTTCTTTTCTCCAATTCCCAGCAAACATTGATATGCACAGGAAGTGTAAAGGGGTGCTAGATATAGGAACTGATACTGGATGATGAATTCAACCTTTCCTTTACATCCTGAGAAACAGTATTAAACAAAAAAACTCTTTAGCAGCAAAATTTTTTTTGCCTCCTTGCAAAACAAATGGAAATGCAGCAACAAAGAAACAGAACAATTCTCACTCCATTTATGGAAGATCAAACGGCTACAAAGGGATAGCAGTTAAGAAGGCCTGAAGATGAGCTCATTCATACCAGATTAGATTGTTTTCCTTCTCCAACAGGAAAAGCTAGTCTTTATTAGTTAGTCTAATAAAAGATAACTGTCTCTAACTACAAATTTTTCCTTGCTTACTTATATCCATATACCATCACAGCTACCACAAAACTACTATTCCCAACATAGAAGGTGACAGTGGCTGACACACCCTTTGAAGTTTTCTAACCATGTAACAGCTCGCTGCCTTTTCCATCCCACTACACTGACATCCATCTGTAAACATCTATTTCCTGCATCTCGGTGTTCGCCATGCGCAGTTTTTGAGCACTGCTCAGTTTGCATTGGCTGATTTCTAAGCCAGATACCCAAGGGTACCCAAGATGATCAACCATTAAGATTCAAGTAGTCAAGATTTTGTTTATGTGATAGCCGCAATCTTTTTTGCTTCTGCCACAACAAAAACTAACAAAACACTCAACACAAGAACACCATTACTGAGTTTTGCAGCTCTCATGGTCACCCTTCAGCTTGAGGCGAGTCTAACAATCTCCAAGTGACACAGATAGGTTTTTCACTCATTATCCCACACCCAGTGACAAACAAAAGGGCAGGGGAGGAAAACAGCCCAAGCTCCTATCTGCAACAGTGGATGTGCCCCTAAATTTGTTTACATTTACACAGTTGTGGCCCTGGATATTCTACATTTTCAGTAGTCAACATGATGGCTTAATATGCTCACACCACCGCTATTCATAGCATGAAAAACTCAGTAATTCCGCTTTTTTTTTTTTTTTGATCTATTGTTTGTAGCTATTCTGATGTTGACGTGATTAGGCTGAGAGCACATTTTGTCTGAAAGCAATTCTAACTGAGGCATGGCCCCAAAAAACACTTATCACAGCAAGATCTGAAATACCATCAGTTTTAGCAAAGTTTTTAGCAGTTTTTTTAAAGAAAAAAAATATTTAAAATTCTTGCATCAGATCATGACTAAACACTACAAACCATTCTATCACATCCATTCAAACAACCTTTGTTATATGACCATGAAGAAAGCCAACATGTTAGACATTGTAACATATTCAAGCAGACAGAGTTGTGTTCACATAATACAGAATCAGCTCTTACCTCAAATATTCTTGATTACAACTATGCTGCCCAGTCAGAAATAGCCGAGAGGTGCAGTTGGACTTCAGTAAGAAACATTTACTATTGAAGTATTTGCAAACCGTCAAATACCAGTGTTATGTCTATCTAGAATACAAGCATCACCCTTAGTCCATGTCCTCACTTTAATAAACATGTAATAATTCAGCTATTTGAAGCTTTGACTCCAAACAGGACAGCTACGCTGATATTTTTGACAGCTGTTTTTCCATTTAGCCACACCAACTCCCACTGCCGCAGCCCCAGCGACTCCTTCAACAGCAGCCTCCGACTGCCTTCAGCAAGTTTCTGGTCCCCCTCTGTGCAAACCATAGCCTCCGAGACTTGCGCCCTTGGACCCATCCAGAGCGTTAGCTGAAAGGGTGCTTTGCCCTCCCGAACTAGGGCTCAGCTGTTCCCAGCAGCAGCCTCTCAGTGCCTGGGAGCCTTCACTTGTGGCCTGTGGGCTCAGAAATGGCCATCATGGAGCATGCAGGGAGTGCTCCCCCGACCATCCTCTGCTGAGTGAGGAGGAGGCACCACCAATGACAGCTGCTGGGGCTGTTAAGACAAGCCCAGACCTGCTACAGGTGTCCTCCTGCCACAGCACTACTTCCCTATCCGTCCTCACCCACCTGGCAAGGGATCTGGGAAAGAGCTTCTTTTTCAGACATGGGTTTTTCCTTAAATATCCACAGAATAATCTGAAAATTAATCCAAATAACCAAACTTGTGAATTTTTTTCAGCATTCTCCTAAACTAGAAACAACTTCATCACAGTAAGAAAATTAAGCACCTTTTTTATTATTTTCCTGGAGCATGAGATGAGAGGATAGGAATGTGAAGCAATTTTCTAGGGAAAACAAAACACAACTGCGTGCTGCACAAGGAAAAGATTGATCAAGCAGCCTTGTAGGAGCCTGCGACTCACAGACAATATATTTCAAGTAGCAGCGTTTGTTTTTTTAAATACACCTAGCTGACCAGACTCCCTCATCCAAGACATTTTACGAATCTTATGGGGTTTTTTTTCATTTCTCAACACTATTTCAATATAGAACCCAAATAATAAAGTAACTAAAGCACCCATTCTGTCCAGTGCCATAATGTTTAAGGATACTTTTTTCATTGCTTTTAAGTGATGAGAAAAGGCCTCCATGTGCAGGATCAGAACTAAAGGCATGTGACGAGAAATACACTACTATAAAATGAAAGACCATGACTGCATTACATTAACTTAGTTCAGAGGTAAACTTCTGACAACATAATCATGAACAGGTATGATTCTGGGTGAGAAAGGAAGCAGGTGAAAACTTGCTCTCAGGCAAGTTCAGGCAGAACATCAATTGTGTTAACAGCACGTCAGATATGGTCGCTACAGAAACATAGTAATACCAGAGTTTAAGTGTTGCAGAATGTAATACTTGCACTGTGCAACAGTAGGTATAAACATTTTACCAGCTCCAGCAGGGCCTAAAGAACATATTGCAGATTGGGTGGAAGAGAAATGATGCTTAAGGAAGAGGAAAGTGGGTCTTAAGCACTCAGATCCTTCATCACCCAGCACGTGCAAAAAACATCAAAACAATTTCCACAGATCATATTCTCATGCCTGATTAATTGGGAGCCAGGGAGGCAGGAAACAAAAAAGTCACCCTGAGTATTTCTCACGCTGGTTCTAGGAAAAGTCATTAGCAGGAGCATTTTAACCACATATTCAAACCTAACTCTAAAAATAATACAATTGCAAAGAAATGGAGCTTATACAGAGAGTTTCTTCACACCTTAAGGTATTATTTGGTAGTTTTGGAACCTGTCAGCACCCCCAACCCCTTGCCCAGTGTCAACCCAATTGTTCTTGTTTCTGGGCCAAGAGCTTTTCCAAGAAATACCCTCTACTCTGCCAGCTCTTTAGCTTGCTCTCACTGACATTTTCAGCCTCTGTAGGCTGTTGCCTGATTCACAGACTGCTAATCTCTCTCCCTTAACTTACTAGCATATACAGCTTATTTCACTGTGGCTATACTTTGTCACTTGACTATTTAATTTAGGCTAGTTAACTTCTCTTACTCAAGTGAAACTAGCCACACTATACAACAGCATATAAGCTTTGCAAAGGCCAACAACTTCCTGGGCTGCATTGGGAAGAGTGTTGCCAGCAGGTCAAGGGAGGTGATTCTTCCCCTCTACTCAGCCCTGGTGAGGCCACATCTGGAGTGCTGGGTCCAGTTCTGCACTCCCCAGTACAAGAGAGACATGGACATGCTGCTGTAAGTCCAGTGAAAGGCCTCAAAGACGGCAAAGGGACTGGAGCAGCTCTCATACGAGGAGAGGCAGAGAGAGCTGGGACTGTTTAGCCTGGAGAAAAGAAGGCTCAGGGGGATCTTATCAGTGCATATAAATACCTGATGAGAGGGCATGAAGACAGAGCCAGACTCTTCTCAGTGGTGCCCAGTGACAGGTCAAAAAGCAATGGGCACAAATTGAAATACAAGAAATTCCATTTGAACATAAGAACAAACATTTTTACTGTGAGGGTGATCAAACACTGGGACAGACTGCCCAAATAGGTTGTGATAGATATTCAGCACCTGACTGGAGAATGCCCTAAGCAACCTACTCTTGCTGACCCTGCTTTGAGTAGGAGGGCTGGACTACACAATCTTCAGAGGTGCCTTCCAACCTCAGCGATTCTGTGATTCCGTATTCACCATGGTGCCTTGTAGGTATATGTTCCATGATTCTTTGCACTGCACTAAGATTTTTCTTATCTTGATGTATATGCTTCATTATTGCTTATGGAATCTGCTCAGAGTTACAGCAGTACAAAATCCAGCACAGCTAGTTCAAAAATGTCTTCATTCAAGAAAACTTTTCCAGAAACTGCATTTGTTCCATGGCTGTATCTTCACATGGTGCAAAAAATTCATGTTTCACTAATACTTCTTCAGTGGTGAACCTTCAAGTGCTTGTACTCACTGATGAGAACATAACCAGCAAACACCACCACCGCAGTTCCCTCCCCATTTGGCAATGTACTCGTTGCAATAGTTGTCATAGCCTCTACACTCAGCTCCTGTAGCCTAGGAGGGAAGGGGTCAAATCCCTCATCACACAGTGAACCCAGGTTCCCATCCAGGAGCCTGGTGGATACCAGGGGAACAGGCTGGAGGCTAGCTTGCTGCTGTGGCTGCTGAATGTTGTACCTAAACAATACACTGTCCTGTACAGTACCATTTTCTGGTGACTGGCGGATTAACTTGCCTGTGCTTTCTGGGTCAGTAGCAGAAACGGGAGAAAGCAGTGAACACTGTGGAAGGCCAGTGGCATGTGAGCTGAGCTAGTCTGCATCCAGAGTACTCATTATGGTAGCGGCTGATAACCTGCATTATTTCAAACTTAAGCCTATACCACCCGACAAGTCAATCAGAAAGGGAGCTAAAAGCACCATCACTTTAAAGAGAAAGGGGGTTGTGTGGGCAGGACTCAAACTATGGCAGTATCTGAGTAAACTCTACAGTGAGAAGTTCTGTTGAACAGCCTTTCTTTGGAACACAGTGAGTGCTCAATAGTGTCTCTGGCTAAACTAGGTCTTAACTAAACACTTCTGAAAACAGGTAATAAATCCAGGTTTCTAAAGGACTGACAGGCTTTCAGTCTGTCAAAAATGCCACTGTCTCCCTGGCCGCTAACACCAGCTTCATCCACTGGCAGTAGGAGGAGGAAACAACATTTTATTTATGGTTTTCAGTAAGTATCATTGTGACAAATTGTCAAAGGTAGAACCAACTTAGTTTTTGAAAGCTGATAAATAAAAAAGGCTAACAACTTCCTTTTAATGAAATCCAAATTTAGCTTTAATAATTAGAATTTTTATAAAAAGGAGATTGTCTTCCAAAGCACAGGCTGGCACTAGTTCATCTTGTCAGATTTGACAGCATGAAATCATAGTACAAATGACAAGATTCCGCAGCTGCTAAATACTGTCAAATATGCTTTAAAAGTTTTATTCTTATAAATTCATTAACACAAGACCCTGTTTTTTGCAAAGAACTGCCTCTCTTCCCCAACATACAATTTGAGCAAAAATGGTTCTAAAAAAAGCCTCCACGCTGTTAAGATTGCTTGGTGTTCTTTTAACCCTTAAAAGCCCTGCTGCTCACAAAGCTGTGCCAGGGCCCTACAGACTTGACAGAGTGGATTATTTTGGAAACAGCTAGGAGAGTTTACCAAGTAACAGTTTTGACAGCTGTTCTGTTAGAGATTGTATAAATGCACAAACCACTTCAGTTTAAAGACAGCCAGCAAAGGTTTAAGCAAACCCAGCTTGTACTGAAGCAACCACTCAATCCACTAATGCAACTCAGCTGCTGACTGTAGGCTTCTGCTTGCAGTGAACAGCTAGTGAAAAAACATTTTAAACTGCTCCAACTACATTTATTGGATTTAATCTTTCTATGCATAAAGGAAAGATATTAGGCAAATCCATGTAAGTCACATTATATGTGAGGACTCACATCAGAATAAGCCTGGCTGAGCTTGGGTAAATTGCTGTAGCTGTCTGGCTAGACAACCCATTTGGCACATGTTTTCAAAAACATAACGAAAATCCCAAATATTTTAATATACAAATTAGGCACACATCCTTTCAATAACTACACTGTATGTTAATAATTTTTTATATGAAAATGGCAAAAATGTAATATTTGAATTCAAAAAAAACCCTAAAAGGGTTGTTGTTTGGAGGACTAAAGTCACTCTGGCAATAAAGATAAAAACACTTTCAGAAAAATATATTCTGAAAAAACTTATTATAGATGTATTGAACTACTTAATTATTTTTTGCTGCATGTTCAGTCTGATTTGTTGAAAACAATGCACAATTGAATGTTTCAACAGTCAAAAATGCCATTACATTCAAGGTGGCTCTGGTGAACCAGTCCAGTGCTGTTGTCATTTAAAAAAAATAATAATAATAACAATCCACACTGGTCAGACATAGTCAATAAAAAAGTACTGCACCTTATAACACAGTGATTCTGCTCAAGACCAGTCTTAGAGAATTCCCTTGCCTGAAAGAGGACGACTGCAGACACAACACACTCTTGCCCACCTCATCACAGCAGTTTACAGAAGCATCTACCAACTACTCATGTCTTCAGGCACCATACAGGATCATGACTGCTCCTAGTCTCTTTCAGTGAAAAAACACTTTAAATCAAGAAAGGTTTCTTGGCCTCTGCCAGGTAAGAACTTCAGCATGAACACAGATTCAGTTCCTAGGAATACTTTTATTATTATTATTATCTCACCACTAATAGAAAACTACCTTCTTTTATTATAAAGTATTTGCATATCATTATCACTTACCATTATCATTTTTATCTGGATCAAGATATCTTATTTTTATAAAATTATCTTTTTCTGTGAAAGATGAGAGTATATTTTCTGTTTGTGATCTAGCTTGCTTTCTGACCTCTGCGTTATTGAAAGCATGGCTCATTTATTACTACTTTAAGTCACCTCATTTCCAAGTACCACAATTAAAGTTAAGCTGGGCATATACTATCTACATATTTTTTACTCATATTTGGTTAAGTTGCTGCTTCTATTCTTATACTAATGCTGCCTTATTTTAAGACCTATTAATTAAATGACAGCTCTACAGTATTTTTTGAAGCTCCAAAATACTCCAGTCACTGAAAACCCTTCGGCTCTTACCTAGCGCTTCCTCATCAGCAGACTTCACAAAGCGCTTTGCAAGGAAGTCAATACCTTGTCCATATTACACAGACTGGGAATAGAGGCAGAGAGATCAAAATGTCTTTTTCAAGATAAACCGGTAAGGCACTGGAGAGTCTTCTGAATTCCGAAACACAGATCTGTTAGTAGGAGGCACTGGTTATTTTGAGCATTTATTGATGGTTCTTGTTTCTCTTCATTATAACATCACATTCAATTCTAGGCAGTCTTTGACAGCTCTGTATCCACAGTCCTGCCTGTTAATGTGATATGCTGCCCTAAGGTTTTTTTTTTAACATTTTTCTTAAGTGCTCATTAACACAGATTTAGGGACAAGATCTCCTTCTGCACTGTAACTCTCTACTGTATAAAAGAGGCATCCAGGAACTGCTTCCAGTCTCTTGATTTTGAGGAAGAGGACTTCACTCTGACACATAACTGCTGCCAAGCTGACACAAGAGGTGGGATTCATCTCGCCTATCTTTATACACCTACAAAAAAAGATATCTCCATCTGATCTACTCACTCAAGGCTCCCTTTATAGTCAGTGAAGAGAAATAGGCACTTCTAAGGCACGACTCATCTATTTTAGGATCTACCTTAGGATGAGATGAATCGCACCCCACAAGTACCCATTCCTCTCCAATGATTATAAAGGGAATCTAGGATGACTAACTCAGATGAGATTTCAGATATAGACATATCAAGCTTATATTTGTTAAGCTGAATCCTATCTGTGGTTTCTAACAGAGCACTTACTAGCAAAGGTTTGGATTTGGCATACATAACATACCCAAAATATTTGCAGCCAGATTTGCATCTTTTATGCAGTCTAAACAGCCATAAGAATGGTGGTCTGGGACCACCTGGTCCTTAGCATTTACATCTGGTCCTTAGCATTTACAGACGATAATAGTAATCAGCTATTTCTCTAAGCCAAGCTATCTCTAAGCTATTTCTCTAAGCACAGTGAGGTTTAATCATGACCACTAGTATTGCCCTAGCATGAAAAAGACACTCTCCCTTCTATATTTCACGTCCAGCACGAAGTGTCAAACATGTCTTTCAGCTTTTACAGTGACTGACATCTGACTGTGAATTACAGATCCTTGGATTAAAGAATCCATTATACAGAAAGTTTCAGAGCTACCCTCCAACATTGTGAGAGGGAGCTCAGTCAATAAAAGGCTCCCAGGTTGTCTGTCAACAGGAGTTCTGCTCTTGACTTAAATGGGAGAAAGACTGGGAAAAACAAACAAAAGTCTCATTCAAATAGGTATTCACCAGTATTGTTGGTGCTCAGTAGTTTCCTCCTTTCCCACTGCCTATAGCAAATAAAATCTGCCTTTTTTCAAAGCAGCATCCTCTGTCTCAGGGCAGCATCGTCAGGCTTACAAGGTGCCTACAATGTATGAAGGTGAGGAAAAAGGTGCCTATTAATGGGACTCAGAGAGACAGCCAGGAATTGAAAGCTGACCCATGAGAAATGCCAAGAGAACAACCAAGGACTGACACCCCAGAAATGCAGAGTGCCTTTCTCAACTGCCCAACAAGGACTAGAGAAGGATATAATCCCATACCTCACTTAGGAATTAGGCACCTAAGTAAAAAAGTTAAGGAGAAGCAAGACCTATTTTCTCCCCTAGCTACTCAGTACTAATCCTCTGAACATACACTGGGTCCTTCCGACCCCTGCAACTCCTCCTGTTTCTGTGAAAATGAGACACAAATTGCAAATTTAGTTTACACACTCTATTTTTAAAATGAGTATTGCTTCCTATTTTTTCAGGTCAAGTCAAGCTGCCCACAAGACAGTTGAAACTCCTTACGTCACCATAAGATGGAACGGAAGGAGGGCAAGTGAACGCAGGTAGTGATCAGGCTAAGAGTAGTTTGTATTTCAGTGCCATTGCATGTAACTGAAGGTGGAAGTCATTTTGAAAGCTGGCAGTTCTTCCCTAGAAAAAACTTTCTCCTTTTAAAGATCTTTACATGTAAATCTTTACTGAACATATTTCATACTAAAAAGCAAATCCTGGATATTGAAGGATTATGCTATATTTTCCATATATAAAGTACGAAACTCCATTCAGTAAAAAGCATAAATATGTAACACACTGGAATCCATCACCATTTTATTTTTAATGTGTACATGGTGTGAGGAAGGGGTATGTGGAATGCTAATATTGTGAACTAAAGTCACTGCTGCTGTTGCTATTTGGTTAGAACTGAAAAGGAAAAGACTGTTTTTCAGTTGGCTGCAATAGAAATCTCATGAGAACAGCTGCTGTCATTTGAGTTCAGGCCAAGATGGTAAAATCTGAGAAAAACAACTGATCCTGTGAATTTCCCACCACTTGGGATTGAAATCTAGAGGTAGCCGCATCAGACATTTTAAAACAATAAAGTCCTGATTCAGCGCAGAAACTGAACCTCCTAAAACACTTATATCGTGCTTTGTCCTCTAGCTCAGTCCTCATCTTCCCAGTCTTTAAAGGTCCAAGCGAAACGGTGGCCAGCAACTATACATCACAAGGAATCTTCCACTTTAAAAAGTCAAAGCTCACTTGAGCAGGAATTAGATTTATCATAGATCAGCTGAAATAATGAAATTAACTCTTACAAGATACTTATACACTCACTGCCTTCTGCTTCCAGAACACATCTTCGGGCCTGCCTCTTCTAATGCAGCATACAGAAATACACTTAGAATAAACCTTAGTAAAATAAATTACTATCCTACATACACAGCTTTCCAAAGCTGACAATGAACCACACATAACAGATGTTAATCTTGCCACTTATTGCATGACTGGCTGGATACTGTGGTAATGCGGGTGGTTTCAACCTGAATAGACTGTAATATCAACCCACACTCACAGAAGTAACCGAACTGTGTCACTGTTGTAACAACAGATTTGTTATTTGTGTGGACTTACTCAAATAACAGAAAGATCCTTCTAAAATTATCTAATACCTAAAAAGTATTAACCAAGCATTCAGACCACTACTGAAGAGTCATAAGATAAACTTTAAGAGCTAGTATTTGGTGATGCTAAAAAACAAAGATCATATTTGAGGCACATGAAGAATTCTGAATACTGTCTTGAATGTATTCCTCTATTTTTGCTCTTTCCAAACTCTCAGCAAAAGATCACAACTTTCTTTTTAAATCTTTTGTTATTAGAAATTATTCACATTGAAAGACTTTCAAGTAATTTTCACTTTAAACAAGCCTTTCAAAATATTAATTATCTTAAAATTGAGTTATGCGAATGATTAGGATACATGATACTTCTGCTCCCTCACTGGATGAATGCAAGTCTTTAAAAGAGGGATCCAAGGTGAATGTTTGTTGATAGTTCACATTACACGTTTGTATAAAATATTTGTAGTGATTTCTTCAAATACACTGTCCATCCAAACAATCCTGCAAGTAAAGATGCATGGAAAGCAAAAACAAAATGTGAATAAATGAAAATGAATTTGTTTTTAAATGAGAATGAAAATGTGTAGATGATGTTTCTCTATGTTTTTCTAGTTCTCAGGGCACTCACCAAGTATTCACTGAAGAAATGAGTTTGAGACAGCAGTCTAGGAAAGAATGTAACCCTCTTCCAGTATTTTGGCAGGAAAACTGCAAAAGGGTTATCAGCTACATAGACATTCCTTCTCCTGTAAATGCTCTTCTACATTCTGGGCCTACAGATGTTAACACTGACTTTAAAGGAATATTTACTTCAAAAGTTAAAAGCAGCCACAAGAGTCTCCATTTGAAATATTGGAAATGTTCGTGGGAAACACTGTGCCCACAACAAAATTTGAGTGATCAAATTTAAATGACTTCAAGCTCTTTCTTGGTTCTAACTTTATACACTTGCAAAAAATATCAGAAGACCATGATCTGACTGCAGCTGGTCAAGAAATTCAGTTTTACACCATACAGACAAGATGATAATAGCAGAGTACAACTAAACCTTAAATTTCAAATCATATTGTATCACAAAAACTTACTTCAAAACTATCCAACTGTGTCTGAAACCTAATAATTTCGGACACAGTGGTAGGTAAAACCTTATTTCCTTGCATTACAGTTAAGTCATTAATATTTCAGCAATAACTATGGTACATCAAAATAGAACCAATTAATCTGACCAGTCTCCTGACATAGGCTTATAACTTTTCAATTATGTTATTAAAACACTGGCTAATATCAATTTCATTATAAAATTCTATGTATTTTTGCTTTACTGTTTATATCGTAGAATTCAAAATATCTAGGTATCTAGAATATCCAGGTTTACAGTATTAATATATGAAAATATTTTCAAAATCAGTAGCAATTAATGAGATTAATTAGGCATGGATAACCATAGATGATCACCCTGAAAAAAATATCTTCTTCAAGGAGACTATTTTTAGAAAAAAGGTATGATAGTTGAATACATACTTTTTTTTTTTTTTGCATGTTATCCAAATGTTAAGTAATTTTAGCGTCAAGTAATTTTACACACACTTCTGCAATGGGCACATATAGTAAATAAAGAGTAAAAAGCTGAAATTTAAGAGATTTAGATCCTGTATAAAATCTGAGAGTGGCTCTATCTTCAGTTACTCATGTAACCAAAGTTCCACTGAAATCAGCTAGAGCTTTTGGTAGACAATGCAAGCAGGACAGCCCATGTAACATGTTTAAGGTTTAAATATTCTTTTACTCAATTTAACACAATCACAGACGTATACCACTGGAGAAAAGTCTACAGAAACAATATCAGTTTGCTTTTTCTAGAATGATTAGAAATATTTAAGCAATGTACATAGTTTAATGCAGTGAACTCCACCATATCCAATCAATACTAACTGAATTGTTAATGAATAACATTCACAATCTTTTCATTTAACTCAATGTTCTATAGAAATGCATGCTGAAAATGAATAAACGGAAGTGCTCTAAAAATATTGTTTAGAAGTAATCTTAAATTCAATATTTTTCATTACCACATAAACTAAGCTCATACACCTCTTTTTTTCCTGAGGGCATTGATATATTACTCTCTAGAGAGGGCTTAAACTCAAAGCTGTTAGCCTATCATCTTACAAAGTCTCTGCAGGATCTTGATTTCATACCTTTCATCAAATTTCCAGCCAGGAAAACATATGTTAATCCAATGATATATTTTTGTTATTGTTGTTAATAAAGTCAATACATTTATTATTTTAGGGGCTTTGATTTTCTTTTTTAACTGGACTGAAGTATGGGGAAAGCAAGGAGGTTCATTGAAGAATTCTAAATTACTAGAAGCAGTACATATTAACATATATTTACATTATTTAATTGTAAATAACCTGGTAGCCACAATGTTTTCTCCCTGTTATTTAAGAATCCCAAAGCATGCTGCCTCTGCGCAGCACGTGGAAACAAAGGGGGACATTTCACTGCAGCAAGGCCTTTTACACCAAGCACGTCAGTACATAAAAAATAGCCCTATCAAGCAGTTTAGTGGTAGTTATCCATACGAAATTTGAAGCACCATCTTCAGTCAGTTTGTTTAAAGTTTCAGGATTGCACCCAGAACAACATCAGTCTTTAAGCCCACCAGAAGCAGCTTGCTCATTCTTCTCAAACAGCAAGGCCTCACATACAGCACCATCCTGCAATGCCCACAGGACACCAAAATGAAGAACAGGGGAATGAAAAGCAAACAGCGAAGCAGATGCAGCTGGAATTCGATATAATTGATTCTGATTCTTTTAACATTCAGTCCTTGTAAGTCACCTCACAGTTTAAGAGTGTTAAAACGCAGGATTATTGACAGCAGCTAGGGCCAGCTATACACACATGACAAGTTATGGTGCCCATCTGCATGTGATGGTGGTTGGCTTGGTTTACTTGAGTGGGTTAATCCACAAGGTAAGCTTTCATAAATACAAAAGCAAACTAGAGAAGTAGACCAATTTTAACCCTCCTTGCTTGAATAAGGGGAAAAAAAAAAAAAACAGACTCAAATATATTTTAACACACAAATGTAAATGAAATAGGTTTCTTAAAAAGACTCCCTGACTGTACTTCAGACCCATAAATGCATACTGTTTAGAAGTTAACAGCAAATCTGTCATTTCAGTGCGAGTAAATGAGAGTAAATCTTTATTGCTACCTGAATCGCAGATCAAAATGAGTATCTATTTACCGTATTTCCCAATAGTGATGCAAAATCAACAGGTTTAATTTTTTTATACTTTTCTTTTTATATAACTAATGATTCTGGGTGCTCGATTAGTCTTTTAAAAAAGACCAGGTTTTCAAACTGCCAACCTTGAAAGCCCTCTAAGGTGTTTCAAGCTAGTCATCTAACAATTGTCATATTTTGGTGGCCATTTTTAAAACCAAGGACACTGACTGTGCTTAATAGGCACCATTTTTTCAATATGGGTGAAGAACTATGACATCCTGATCAGAAAGTGCTGAGGCAATGCAAGGAAACATTAAAAACAATGTTCCTGAACACGTATCACAAGTAGGGGGCAAAGAGAACTACACAGAAATTAAACTTACAACAGTAAACACAGATGTGCTTCAACAGGGAATGAACACAGGAACATCAACGTTATTTAAAATGATAAACGGTAGTCAGCAAATTCAGGTAACAGACGTGTTGTAGCATACAATAGGTCAATACAGTAACACTTTAAAAGATGAGCAAAGGACGATTCATCCTAACTTATATCCTCCTTTAATTTATTTTGAATTCTAAACCAGCATTTTTCAATGCACTGACTACTGACATGCTAATATGGTACGAGAGTTTCAAATACTTAGCTTCTGAAGAGATGCATAGTTGGGTTAAGACACTACAAAACTTTTTAACACTGTATATCTTCTAATTTTAAGTAAACACCCATTTTGTCCTTACACCTAACTCCTACTTACCAGATTTTCTGTACTAAGAGGTGGGGTGCTATTGGCTGCACAGAATTCAGTAAAAACAAAATCTAAAAAATAATTGCAGTTGGTGGAGATTAGCCTATTTTTAAGTACAGGTTTACAAAATGAATACAGGGATTTCCTGTTTAGTGACCCTTTATGGCCCTGGGATAAATCTCCTTGCTGACCGTGCTCTTTTGAAAGCATTCAGCTTTTGAACTATTCTCATTTGTTCTGCACAGAATGCATGTCGTTTCAGAGAATATGGATAAAAAAAAACCTTCCTCAGCACAGCTTGTTCATGCCAACGTATCTTTTGGATAGTGGAAAAACTAGTTTTTCTTTTGTCCAGGACAATCTTTCTTACTTGAAGAATATAAGGATTCTGGACATTAAAAGTTATCCCCCTCCTCTATTTCAGGATCTCCAAAGCAAGGACTGCTTGAAAACAGAAAGGACACAATTTCCTACACCGTTCTCCCAAGATACCTGATGTCAAACATACTAGACAAACTTTTCCCAGTTTTAGGAGGAGCTACTAAAGGAAGTGAAAGCTTCTCCAAATGGAAACAAAGCAAAAAAAAAAGAAAAAAAAGGCAAAATATGACAAATCAAATCTTAATAGTGGGCACACACTTGATTCTTATAAATCACATTATCTCTAGCCAGAGCCCTGGGTGCCACTGTTCTTTTGTTCTGTGTTTGTGCAACACCTAGAACGGCCCCTAACCAGCTGACTGCCCAAGCACAGGACATACCACAGCACATGCATACCGGCAGATGGGAGCACAGGCGGAGAGAATGAGTCAATATTGGTCCGTAAGACAAAAGAGCCAGCACATGAAGTCCCAGGTGTAACTGCAGACCCACCAGGTGACAGTGTCACATAAACCAAGGAAGAGCAGAACTGTTAACCATCTTTAAGAAGGGTGGGGAAAGTGATTGAAGCACTCATTAGTCTGAGTGTGCCATGTTTTATTCTGATCTACACAGTATTCATGGCTTTAGCCAGACCTCAGTAGCACGTAATGCTTTTGAAGGAAAGGACTGTCAAAGACAGAGGTAGATTTAAGAAGTGGCATAAAATTAATATGGGTCTTCCAAAGGAAGATCACACCAGACTAGTGGCAAGAGCCTTCTTTGATAAGTTGACTGATTTTTCTAAACAAGGGGAGATGTAGTTGACCTAAGTTTTAATAAAGCATTTGATACAGTGCTAAATGCAAAACCTCTGGTTAAACTGGAGATGTGGGTTAGCAGAATAATTATAAGGTTAGTAAGAAACAAGCTAAAGAGAAGGCAGGAAAATGTACACCTGAGAGGTGTACTACCAGGTCAAAGGAAGATGACTAATTGAGTTTCACAGAACTCGTATTAGAATTGCCTGTATTTATCATTTACCTTAATGGTCTTTGCACAAGAGGCGTAATTGTGATGAAGTCTTCTTGCAATAGAAATTCAGGAGGCAAGGTCAATTAAGAGAAAGACTGAAACGTACACAAAGTCAAATGATCCTGAGTAACACAATAAGATTAAATTCAGTAGTACAAAATGCCATGTCAGGCAGTTACAGATTAATAACATCTATTAAAAGCTAGGAGTTCGTTACCTGGAAATGAGTGAGGAGAAAGAGAGAAAGACCGACCAGGCCAAGTGTACTAGTTCATCACAGCCTGACTGGGAACCACTAATGCGATCCCAGAGTATGGTACACTTATATAGTATACTTCTCATAGAGATGGGAGAATTCTGCCAGTGTATAAAGCTCTCATAAAACCTCACCCGTACTGGGAAGAGCTGTTGGCAGCCTAGTGAGAGTCTCATGAGGTATCCAGCTTAAAATGTTCATTTTGTGTATACGCCAATATAGAATAGCCACAGTCACAGATGGCATACAAATTGATACTAGAATTTTAATTTAAGCATTTTGGTAACACTGTATGTATTATGTTACCTTAAATGATTTATATGCCGTAAATATTGTAGTTATATATATATTAAAGTTTCAGCTAAAGGCCTTCTAAACCCTTGTTAATGCAAGGTGTATTGAACAAAGAGGGAAATTAATTAATGAGGGAGCAGGAAACAGCAGCCTATGATGTTTTACTGTAGAAAGGAAAACAGTACAGGAAGGTTCCCCTCATTTTGTTAGGTCAACACGCCAATAACAAGAAACAATTAGTAACACTTAGTAATAAGCAACGATTAGTTTTGGCCATGCTTAGAATTGAAGGACTTATGGACATTCAAATTCAATGAATTAGAAAAATATATCAGCATAGTAAAAGTATACAGGCAGAGTATGAAACTGGTATGAAAGAAGAGAGATGGCAGACACCACTGGAATGATCAGAAAAAAAGATGAAGAGGAATGAGCTTCCCTTTCTTCCAGAGCGCTTCCTCAACAGAAGTCAGTAATTTCAGGCTAGTGAAGCCAATTAAAGCATCTGTAAGTTGGGTATCTTGGTAGCCACACACCAAAAATTCTTGACTTTTAAGAATAAATTATGGCTCTGACCAGCTGCTCTCTCTCTCTATTTGTAGGGAGAGGGGAGAGAGAAAATCGCCTGTAACATTCTGGTGGACAAAAAGGCTACTAGGATGACTTGAGTATGGAGCCTGCCTTAACAGCGGAGAGCAAAAGAGCTCTTTTAGTAATAACGAACCATACAAGAACATAACACTGCTTTCTGTAACTACATCTGGGTAAACAGCACAGAGAAAAAGAGCTGAAAACAGTACTGACACAGTAAGAAATATGTATAAACTGGTTAGGAAATAAATTTAGCCTGAAGTTTGTAATATCCAACTGTTAGAACTAAGGAAAGATCTCCTAACTTGGCAACTGGAGGCCTCATGAAACAGGAACCTTTTTGGAGAGATTTCACTGGATACGTGGATGCATACAAAAAAGTCACTCCTAACATATCTGAAAATACTGAGTCCTCCTCTGCAGCTGAGTACTGAAAAATGTAATTTTTAACCAGATTCTAAAAGCATCCTGTGAATGTCAAAAATAAATGCTACAGAGCTACAAAATGGCCAGCATCCTATGCTTTACTCATCATTTTATGGCAGCCATAAGTATACTGGGAATATCACTGAACGCACCAAATATTTAGATTGAGCTCTTTGGGTCAGGCAATAAACACTGAACAGAAAATCCGAATCAGGCTATACCATGCAAAAGGAGGAGGACAGACAGCCTGGGTAACACAGATAGAATTACATTGTTACTCAGTTTAGATATAAATATTATCCTGATGATTCAGATATATGATCATCTTTTCATTGCTGGTCCATTAAAGTGCAAACACAGATAAAATCATGAAGAGGTATTTTTAACAGTTATTTGAATTATTTGGTATGTTCACAATACCTAAATCATACAAGAAACTGCTAAGAACCATTTTATCACACAAAAAGTATTCTTAAGAAGCTGTAATCCAAATTATGACCCACTAATACACAAAAGTAGAAATTTCATCCAGGAATCATTATTTGACAAGTACCTTTCAATATAAAAATGAAATTGTGTGTGTGACATATATGGCTTTCCTTCAAATAAAGATGTAAAGGACCAGCAGCAAATCCAACTACTATACAGTCGGAGCTAATCTAGGAAGATATGGTCAGTACAGTATATAAAAAAGTTTTTTCTCAAGCTAATACGGATTTACAAATAACAGATCAGAAACGGGCAGCAGCCTGAAGTACAGCCCAAGAGTGGTGCCTTGCAAACTCCAGCACAGAAACAGTGTCTTGGCCATATGTGCTATTTTATCGTGGCTTGAGGCTCCCCCTCGCACCAATGCCCCGTTCTCAGCCCAGCCGCACTGCCCACCGGATGTTTAGCATGCTGGTTCTCACCCGGAGGAAGCAAACTGCCTCTCAAGGCACAGACATGGGACGAACTCCAGCACTGCTTTTATAGGCAGTTGTTGACATGTGGGTTTGAATCTTTTGATTTTGTGAACGTGCACATGGCTCTCAAAGGCGGCTTGCACACAATACTGCCATTCAAGATTTGTCCTTCTGTGCCTGAAAGGTGAGATGAAAAGCCAGAAAGCCCCTGCTGCTGGCTGGTGATGCTGCTGCTGAAATCCCTTGGGAATAAAGCACTAACCAGTCCTGACTAAACACTAGCAGCTGGGAGACATTCAGCATTGTAGACAGCCCTCAGCTACCTCTGCTATTTCACTAATTTAAATTAAAGCATGCTTTTGAACTGATTTAGCCAAATCAAAAGCTTGTGGAGGCATCATTTCAATTGAACTCTCTTGTCTGATTCAAAAAGGTACCTTGAGTACTTCAAACTTACATTTCACAATGCTTTCATGCCACAGTCATTGCTCTTTCCTAAGAGGGTTTGGGGGGGGGGGGGGGGTTGTCCAGGGGAAAGAGGGGGGTGTTGGTTTTGTTTGGAGGGAGGCAGGGGCTGAATCCAGTGCTTGTCTAACATGGTATACAACTGTCAGGCCATGGTCAGGCCACATCTTCTTTTCCACTTTCTTGACTATTGCATGTTTGGCTTCAAAACTGTCCAGTTCCAAATGGACTGTCAACAAGGTACAGAGTGCCTCCTAAATAGATTGTGACCTGGCAGGGAAAGATTTTTCTGGGAATTAGGATCTGTGAATTTGATCTCTTCAGCCAGAGGAGAATCTAGATGCATTGCTTCTGGGACTCCATTGCTATAATCTTGCATAAAAATCTGCTGCACTTTACAAGGCTATCCAGAAGCAGGGTCTGGATCTTGAGCAGCTCTGAGCTCCAGAGAGTAGAAGGAGCTATGATCCTTATGCTGTTACCCCCTTTCAGGGTCTCTAAATATCCCCACTAATTACGCAGGGAAATTATGTGCTGGAATCTACTTACTGCAACACGTGGCTCAGGCCAGGTGCCTGAATTTAGGGACTGTAAAAGCTCAATTTCTATCAAAAGCTATCTTTCTGGACATATCCTGAATGACAGATTTTAAGCCAAACCATGTTATGCCTTCTTTTTAAACTCAAATAGAAGTTCTCCAGTTTCATTAGCTTCAATAAACCATGCATATATGAAACAGAAGATGAAAAGAAAACAGATATTCTATGTTACAGGACAAATCTTATTTATCTTGATTCATTGGTCAGTTTTATTTTAACATTGTTCGCCTCTTCATGGGAAGGTGGTGCATCCCATGGATGTTTTCAGCTGAGGGGTCCCCTCACAGGTATTTTGTGGCACCAGCATAACTGGGAAGAGGACTTGCTTCTACAAGCCTGATGGAGGGTGAGCTCACCCTGGCTCACGTTCCACATAGTCACCTTGCTGATTACGTACTGAAGAGGCAAACAAAAAGAGACAGAACAGATTCTCTTTTTCAGCAACTAGTGATACAAGGTCTTCATATATTCACTTACTTCAGACTCCACAGGCTTTTTCAAAACACAGAGAATTTGAGGGAGACACGTTATATGGTTCACGCACACACAGAGGAGACTAACTCTCATTTACACTAAGAGCTCATCAGCTCCCTAACAGGATCTGCAGATTCACCTGCAGATCTCCCTGAGTACATAGGACACACAGTTTAAAAATGACTAAACAAGCAATATCATAATTTAAGCTACCTTTCAGTTATTAATTTGACATGCTGCTAAAGTGAAACCTTCATATTACGTTTTTTTATTTGCTGATGCATGTTGTACAACACATATATGCAAAACATGCTAATTAAACTTATGCGTTTCTTGATTTCTGTGGTTTGAGTCCTAGAAACCTAAAGTCTTCTTCAATTTTTCAAGAAATTTCTATGTGGAAAAACGTATTTTTTTTTCTATGCAAATTTTTTTTCTGTGCACATAAGCATACACCAGAAACACAAAAGGTAGCGTTCATTTTATCCAGTTTTAGATGTGTAGAACGTAGGCATCACATTTGAGTTGTCCCCCCAATATATCTTACCAGCTAAATGGGCACTTTTAGGCTATGATTCATTTTATCTTAGCATAAACGTAAAAAATAGGTTCTTCAAGGGTGTGATTCATCTGTCCTGTTTCTCTCCATTCCCCATACATGCAGCTTTGGGTAACTAACTCAGACGTAGACGTCTACATTTTGCTATATGAATCCCACTCACAGTCTGTAATTTCATGAGCATATAATGTAAGAGCATAAGATTTCAAAACTGAACAAGGGGGACAGCAGAGACAGTTTCCCTATCCCATCCTACGTGTACCAAGTTAATTATATATGTTACTCTCATGTCATGTGCAGTCTCTAGATAAACCTGACAACATGCCTTGAATTGTAAGACTATCAATATATTGTCAAATACTACTTTCTATAATATTCAAGCTGAAAGTTATTACAAAGCCAAGAAAAAGCTCACAATGAAAGTCACACTTTCAGGGAAGAAAGGAGGAATCAGATGAAATGGTAATTCAATTGATTCTTTAAATGAAAATTGGTCCTGTGCATTTGAAAGGACAACCTAGATTCAGGCAATCTAGGAGGGAAAAAAAAGTTTGATTTGCTTTTTCACAAACAACTAGAGCTAATCGAATTTCCCTAAATTGATTAATAAAAAGGAAGATGAGGCAGGGGACCCTGAAACTGCTCTGAATATTAACATGCAAACTGTAGCATCCAGATGACCCTCAGCATATGACTGTAGTAAGGAGAAGGCACAAGGGCTGAATTCTCAGTGGTTCTGGGAAAAAGTGGGAGGGATTCTTAATTTTCCCTGGAGAAGGGAGCAAAGGCAGAGTGGAAAGAGGAGCCACTCTTCCCTTCATTCAGAGTGACGCAGAAATGGGAAAAAGCAATAACACAAGATCATTGTGGGAGGAGAAGGAAGAGCATGAGGCTGTCCAGAAGAAGCTGGAAATCATCACATTTTTTATTTACAGTGACGGAAAGCAATATCTAACCCTAGTACCCAGAATGTGGTCACTGTAGAAGTAGAGGCAGAGTCTTCTTGAGCAGCGTCACCTATGAGAAATTAAATTTCACTTCTAATCCCAATTTGCCTTTTTTTTTTTTACTTTGACGCTTTTCTCTTGTAATGCTATTTCCATTTTTCTGAGCAAGAGCACAACTATTTCCTTTGCTAAAATATGTACTGTTGTTTCCATTTTAACTCAGTCTAGCGTACAAAGTCAACTCAGATGACAGACACTGAACAGACTGCTTTCACAGAGGCAGAAAATCCAAATAAAGCAGTGCTATAGACAGAAATCTCTGAAGTACCTACAAACCAAGACAAATCTCAGGATTTCAAGCAAAGAGATGTCTTTCTCAATAACCTGCAGGGGAATTCTGTTTAGGAAAAGGTGTCAGAAGAAAGGAGAGATCCCTATTAGTGAGTATTCTCAGTGTCCCCCTGAGAAGAGAGGCAGACAATGAAATAGCTTATGACTTTGAGAAAACTTGTCATTGAGAGTTAATAATATTACAACAGTATATTACATATTAGTACATTAACTACAAATATACTTTACAGAAGTACTGGACCACCACAGCAGTCCACTTACACAAATCCTTCCTGGAATCTCCTGAAGATGCCATAAATACACCTCCACTTTTCTTTCAAGACATTAATTTTAGCTGCTTTACATTTATTTCCAGTTCTGTCCTTCATCTTATAAGAAGAACTAGAGACATTTCCATGTTAACATACCCATCTTTCAAAAGTGGAATGCAATGAAATTTCCATCTTTAAAGTATTTTCTTTTTCCACAACTAAGGACAACTTGTTTCTTCTATTAAAACACTTAGCAAGACTCAATCTCTCCCAGTACGCATCTAATACATTTATGTCCCAAACCTGAAATGAGCACAGATGCAGGGGTCTGCCCACACACAGCAGAAAAGGGCCGTAATTCTGACTCATCTGGTAATTTATGCTTCTATACTGGTGTTAAAATAATGTTATTATTGCATGAAAATATTTCTATAACACTTATATTTGTCAAAAAATAATATTCAGAGATTGTCAAATTGCCATCATGATTCTTACATGATCAGAATATATCCAATAGGCTGCACTGGCAAGAGCACATCAGAATCCAACACGTTATCTTTGATATTTCTATTGTTTGTAATGCCCTGAGCCACTGATAGAGCTTGGAGGGGCAAGGAGAGAATATGTAGGTAAATGAAAACATTCAAGTCAGTTGTTGTTAAAGACCCAAAATTTTGTGGTGTAAAATTCCTCCTATTGCCAGCTATGCTTACCAACAGATCTTTGTCATGGTCTAACATTGCTGTCTCCCATTAAAGCATACATTCATCTCATGTTCCTATCTCTCTTTAACAAATGCAGAAGCAGACAATCAAGAATCTAAGAAAGTGTGGAACAAGTTAAAAAACTTAAATTAACACTGGCTTGTGCATAGTAATTGCTGAACAAGATAGGTCTAAAGTGGGTATATGTAGAATAAACATAAGGGAGTTTTAGATTTTTTTATTATTATTATTATTTCATGGCAGCTAGGATAGGTTCACAATTCAAGATCAGGATTGAGACTTTTGGCCTGTATCTCTAAAATGTCATTTAATCATAAAGAAATCTAGAGAGAAAAAAAAAGTTCACCCCAACGTTTTCCTTTTAAAAAATTGTAATATACACCACGGACAAAACAGAAAACATAGCAGACTTGCTATTTTGACATGGACGCACACAGACAATTTTGTGCAAGTTTTGACAGAATTTGATTCCCTTTTGTTCAGAAAAAGCTATTTTCCCCTTCCATGCTTGTATTTCAAGTATCCTTACTCTTTTGTTGTCGAATATACCTGGAGGCATACTTACAGAAACGTGCTCCTCAGCTCTCCTCAGCAGTGAATTTGCAAGAATGCATTTCATTTTCTTCTGTGCCAAAAAGATATGAAAAGAAGTTTTCCAGAAAAAAAACAGACTGATTTGAAGTAAAGCCGTTACTCTGAATGACTGAGATGTGTGCTTTAAGAAAAACTTTAACGTACTCAAAGGACTATATGTAAATGTTTAAAGTATAAAAGACTTACATTTATGCGTGTGAATGCACACATATGGCAGGAGTAGGAAGAAGTGTACATATGTATGTTACTGGATAAAACAAGCTTATATTTGGGAACAAAATAACTTCTTACACAGATGCAATTCCTAAGATCTTGAGATCTCTTCTTGGAAAGGTCAGATCATTCAACTCTTCTAGATTCTTTCCAAAGTTTGTTATTATGGGTTAATGCCACTCAATTTTTGTTAGACCTACCCCAAACAAGAAGATCTGATGCTTGCTGTACTTCTTAGTAAATGATTAAGAAAACTATGCACTGATTCATTCCTTCCTGCAAGAATCTAAAAAAAAAACAAACAAACAAACAACCCCCCCCCCAAAAAAACAGTATTTCCTATCCCTTCCTGAATTATGGCATTTGGATGTGTAAACACAAGCAGTCTGATTACAGTTCAAGGGTCCATATTCCTGGGGAGCCATGGTGTGAGGAGGAGTGAGGAGGAAGGTACTACAAGTTCATTGTTTTTACCCTGGAAGATGAAAAGTGGTGGCTGTAGCTGATTAGTTCTTCAATCACCCAAAGCCATTACTGCATTAAATTAAGATTGCTTGAAGGCACATGGAGCAATTTACCTTGCACAAAATAAAGGAATTAACAAAACTGCATGTAAAGAAAGCACTATCTGATTCCTGGTAGCAATAGCAATACTCTACACTTCCTTAGCACCTTCCATTCAAGGATCTCAAAGCACCTCGGGGCCAAGATTTTCTAAAGATGAATCCCAATTTTGTCTGCTCAGAGGGTACCACTTTCATAGATTTCTGTCTCCCTCACATTGAAGATATCTGCCTGCCTTTTGAGGCCCAGTCCAAGGCTGCTTTCAGGATAAAACTCATGGTCTGAAAAGAGCAGACCTGCACAAGCAGATTCATGCATGTCTGGATGGCACACTTGGAGGTACACAAGACCCAAAGTATACAGGCATATTGGTGAGGTTAACACGTCTCCAGGCATGCTTGGATAAGTCTATACGGCATTTGGCAGGAAAAGCACTCTAGAGCATGCTCCGCAGATGGTGGCATTTGAGACTACTCTTTCTGGAAGGGGCAGATACACTCATTATGGTTCTCTCATCCATGAACAAACAAAACATATTTGGATTATCCTATCCCTTTCCATTTCCTTCAAAGAAGTTTACCCTTTCTCTTCCACAGTATATTCTAAGAAGATACAGTTAAAAAAATAATGATATAAATTTGCTGGGATGTTATGCTCACTAGGGAATCAAAACAGCAGTTTCCACTCCTTTGTGCCAGGTTATGGAGCTGTAGAAATGTAAAGAGCTTCTAAAAGCCACGTTTCCAGGGAGAGGAGAACTCCCTGCATGCTGCAGCTAAGGCAGAGAGCAGCAGACAGAGGTTTTAATTTTGCACACATGTAACTACTTATGTTTCACACAGATACCTGTGTAAGAAGTGAAATCCTCAGGACATAGCACTACAGAAGACCCAGAGTGGTGTCACCATTTACATGCAGCTGAGGACACATCTCTGTAGTTTTGACAGCTGATACCACTCCAGTAGGGTTGATTTCAATGTCTGAAGCAGTGCAGAACTGCACAAGTGCAATGTTGACCTAAAGACTTATTAATTCCCTTCCCTTTTAGCTGCAAATTTTATTCTGTGCAACATAGAATACCATCCAAAGATCTAATTTCACACACATTTCAGAACTGGTTGATGACAAATATACAGGTGGATAAATACACAAATAAATACACATACATGCACATTATATAAGGCACATTTAAACATAACACAGAAAGACCCCACAAATTGCCAGTTAGGGGTGGTCAAGACCCTCATCTGTGATGTGATATATCTTGCTTCATAACCTTTTTTTGGATTTGAGGTCGCACTCTTCATGAAAATGCCTTAGCCATCAGGATCCAGGGTATTTGGATATATTCTCTCCCACACCTGATCCAGCCAATATAAAAATATTGAACAGTTACTAACTCAGTGTATTTGAAACTACTTTCATAGCTCACTAGTTAATACTTAGGAACCTGACTGGGCAAGTTCCACTCCCTACCCCAATGAATATTTTTAAACTTGCAGAATGACTTTTTTTCCTCAGAGGGGAAAACGAGGGAGAGTTTACTGACTAAGAAAAAATAAAAGATGTCATTTTTGGTCACTCTATAACCAACTTATATTAATTATTTTTCCACTTTGGGAGCTACATCCCCCAAAACAATAACCAGCACATGCACAGCAGTACCGACCAGAGTGTATCTTACCGCTTTCTGTCTATATGGACTAGACACAGCAGGGCAAATTTTCAGAAGCATTCAGCTTTCATTCAGGTACTGAAACTAATTTCCTGATTTCAAAAGGATTTGGCCTGTGATAAGCACTGATACTAAGGTCTTGAAAAAACAGAGACACATGCTGACAAAGCACAGCAGTCTCTATACACTATTGCCCTCACCTGCAATTCACCACAGTGATAGTTTCATCAAAGCTAGGGCAAAGGTAAGAAACAATATTAATATACCAGCAGCAGACATAGGTATTCAATACATCGGCATGTCAAATCTCTTTCAGAAACACTGCATCTACATTGAAGTCATCAGGAATAGCGCCCACCAATTTCAATGGGGCAAGATTTCACTACAGGTCTCCTTAAACAGTATCACACAAAATGTACACACTTTTCATATTTTTTATGATATATTACAAGATAAATATCCACCATTTATTCAGGATTGGATTTTTCAGAGAAAAGAAATATAGTTAATGACTGTAATCCAAAGAAACTCCTTTAAAAACAAGCCTAAACAAGTAGCGTCCCTTATTAACATGTTGTGTTTCTTTCCTTCACCACACCATGTTCCACGAGCTCTTGAGAAATTTCAATCTCCACCAATTTTCATGAAAGTGGAAGATTCAGGATCTCCATATATGTTGCCAAGCACAGCAGAAGGATAAACTTAGCTATTCACTTCTACTATTGTCTGCAGTCTATTCCTAAATCATCAAAAACGTAGTTGTAGTATGGTGATACTTTAACATGGATAAAACTTTGATGAGACATCTTGATTTTGAGAATAGTTGGCATTTAATTGTACATATTTTTAGTCCTTTGTGAATTCCCTTAGTTATACTAAGACAGCTGACCACCCGCAATGGTTGAGTGGAAGCCTTAGGAAAGTATGAAAAGCTGTGAAACTCTTCTCTTGCTTGGACAAATATATAATGCCTTAAAAAATTTATTTATTGTCTGCTACTGAAGGGGAGACATGTCATTATATGTATTCTGGAGTATATATGTATTGCAGAAATGGCTTAAATCATTATGATTTTCTTCATCTTTTCTTGTGAAAAAAACTACTTCCTTCCTAGGAAAAGAGAGCCTTATGAACCAAATCTTTAAAGAATGATTCTACAGAAAATACTCTCAGACAACTTACTTGCTTAATTGATTCCAGTGACTCACTTGCATTCAGGGAATGTGGGGTCATTACTACTTGCATTTTATCAGAAAGACACTCATCAATGCACCACCAGAGACAATTTCCTCCTCAAAAGGCAGCAGCCTCACGCAATACTTTGCAGTAGTCACTTCCTTAGTTCTTGCAGCTTACTCTAAACAAGTCTGCGTTCCCTACTGTGTATTGACTTAATAGCTATGGAGAAGCAGTACACCCTAGGCTGACAAGTTTCATCTATGTTCCCATTCCTCCTTCATATAAGACAGGGTTTTCAGTTAAAAAAAAAAAGTTTAAAAAGTAAGTGCTTATTTAAGAAAATCAAAAAACATACTATAGCCTTCAAAACAGAAGTTACAGAGCAAACAAAACATAACCAGCTTAAATTTAGCTTTGTAGATACTTGTCCAGGTGTTCAGCCCTCTCTAGAATTCAGGCATGGACCCCAGCTTTCAAAACAGTAGTACAAGAGGTCACAGAAATGCTTCAGCTCTTAAGTGCTATCTGGATTTTGAAAGACTTAACTCTCTTGATCTTAACTATATTTCCTGGGAGATAGGTCCTGGAAATGAATGCAGTCACTTCTGATCATCCAGTCTGGGACTATGTACGTTGGACACTTTAAGGACATCTTTCTTTCCCAGCTTATGTCTAATCAGTCGAAGGATACAGGATCTACATAAATACAGAAAATTCTTTATGGAACTGTGTGTCGAGGCACTCTTCATTTATTTCCCCTCTCAATTTTATTCCGTCAACCAGGCATTGTTGGAACTAATACCACAAAATCGTTAAACAGACATTATTTTCATGTACATGCTGTGTTCATTTTGCGTAAAGGTCAGGAAAAACAACCGGTGCGCTTTGAAGTTACAAAGGCAGTTTTCAAAAAGCTCAGACTGCCCTATGCAATGGGATCTACCCAGTCTCTCCTCATCCAAACACCTCTGTAGCAAGGAATATAAAGTCATTGAGAGAAACTACAGCTATAAAGCTTTACCTGTCAATTCCCTAGTAGTGAAAAAGGGGTCTGTTACCAGCCATAGGCTATTCTAACTTGAAAAAGCATTTTAGGTCCGGTTCTGAGCATACCTTGGCTAAACAGAAGCACCTGATCTATACAAAACTCACATTTCCCTAACATGACTTTTCAAAAGTATTTCTAAGCTTTTTGTTTCTTATCTTCATTAAAGATTGGCCTACAAACTCCACATTTGTTGCCCTTTGTTAACCTCGTTAAGTGCTTTCTAGTGTCTTTGGAAAGGGAATATTTTGGGGAATACAAAGATGCAGCTGTTTTATTTGCTTGCAGTTTAAATAGGAAGATGTGGACTATTAAAATGTGTATAGTATATGGATGGCTACTTGCCTAAGCCAAAAGTTGGGTGTGAATGGAATAAGGATAGCAGTCTCATGCACCAACATCATTTTCAGTCTCAAAATGGCTGTGTCTCAGAGGAGCTGAACTATACGACTAAAAGCAGGAATTGCCAGGACCTGAGGGGAGGAGAGGTGTGTTGAGGATGTGGAGAAGAGAGAAGATGAACTTGGAAATGAAGAAAAATGAATGGGGAACAATGAGAGAACAGAGAAGACATGAAAAGGAAGAAGAAATTGGGGAGGAGATAGACGGAGGAAGCAAGAGTGCCGCAAGGCTTATATTTGTGTTAGCAACCACTAAGAATCCAATGTTTATAGCTATAAAATCATATATATATATAAACATATATATTAAAAAAACAGAGAAAAATGCTTTATAAGACATTCAAACAATATGTAGATAAAGTTTCTCCCATCACTCTGTTCCCTCAACCACATGTTATGAAAGTGTATTACTGAAGCAAGCCTCCACCTCAAACATATCTGCTAAAAGTTGGCAAGTAGCTAGTTCCCCCATGCTGTGCCTACTGAAGAAACGAGACACTCTTATGAATATTTTGCATGCCTATCTAAAGGAAAATTTGGTGCTGAATTAGAAAGCGTGGGGAATTTCTAAACAAAAGCACACTAAAACAATAGAATAAATTGTGAAGATCATTAAGAAGAGTCCATCTAGGACCTTTTAAAATGTTATACTTTTATATAAATCTTCAACTTAAAATAGCCCAATGAAGAAAAAAATCCAGAAAGGAGCTATTAAACAGTCCAAACAGTCTCATTTCCATAAAATTCTTCATCTCCTCACTATCAACATCAACCAGTCTTATCTCTACCTCTTACATTTGTAAAAATGTGTGCAAACAGTAATGGAACAAATGACTAGGAGATTACAAAATCCAATTTCCTGCTCCTAGGACAAATATCCAAATACCCACCTATTCTACGTTACTCACTGCAGGAAACCCCATGTGTTAGCTGCTACTTACTATATTTAAAAAGACAAACTTGCACCTCTACTTGTACTTATAGTAAAGTACACCATCACATACCATACACCATTCCAGACTAAGAGATCAGTCACCACAATCACAAGGTTCTGCTATAGCAGCACACTGTGCTGTGAGGGGGAAAGAAAAAAAAAAAAAAGGATAAAATTCTAGCATTGCCTTATGCTCCAGATATTGTATTTCTACTGAAATCTTTCCTATGCACTTAATAAGCCATCAATATATACCCAATATTTCATTTTCTTTACAGAACAAAACAAGAGGGGAAAGTAAAGTGTGACTGGCATCAGCCAGCAGTGGAGACCATAATGAAGGACTACATGGCAAGGAGAACTCTCTGGGGTCGGCAGAAGTTCATTTCCAGATTCACAAACTGGTATCTTTCTCACAGCTGAAAAATTTAGCCTAAGAAACTATTCTGCTACGCTTTCATGCATTTTTCTGTTCTTTTGGGCATTAACTTCTCTGTACATTGCCCAACAACCCCTTCCAAAAACTGACGCAGTTCTGGGGCTTACTGCAAGTGTTCTGAGGAGCTCAGGTTTTTAATCTTTAGAATGAAACAGTTTGTGACAAACTGCTATTTTTGTCCAAATAGCATCAGTATAAAAATTATACATACTCTCAGCAGAGTGAAACTTAATGTAAATTTGTTCATCAGCAGCATGCCCTCCCTCCTGAGATTAAATAGGAATATAAATGAAGAAAGTCCCTTAGTACCTGCAGAATGCACATTATGTATAAGATTATCACATGGTGGGAAAAAAAACTTCTGCAGCAGCCACTTATTAAAATATTGAAGGCATATTACTCTTCAGGACCCGTGCACCTGTAGCCTCTAAAATGGCCACTAAATTTTCCAGTAATTTCTGACACTTCAGGGCACAGAAAACTGGCACTGCTACGCTTGGAAAGAAAATTATAGTTGGGGGTTCTTTTATTTGTTTTTTATTATACACTAAACCAAAGTTTATGGAGTCTACTTTAGGGCCAAATAAGGTCTAGAAAGTAGTGAAACTTTTCATTCTAATAATCTGAGTTCTACATTAGCAAGAATATGATTTAAATAGAACTTTACATTAAGTAGCAAGACCCACAGAAAAAGAATATTAAAAAAAATCAGAAATCCCTTTGAAGAACTATTTTAGATTTCCTTTATAAGCACAGTGGAAAGATTTTCATACTAAATGCCTCATGAAGGAGTGTGGCTATGGTTTCAAGTTTCCAATGAACTAAAACAATTAACAGAAGATGTAAATAGGATTTTAAAATGTCTTTTGTTAAACTTGGAGCTGCATTTATTCTTACTGTTATCTGCAGATCCTACTCTGGCTAAAAAGAGATTAAAATCAATTCTTTTCTATATATTGATTACATTTGTTTATATAAAAGTCTGACAAAAAGAGTTTGTAATAACTCCCTTCAACATCTTTTAAACAAATTTCTTATATTTTTTGCATGCCATTTAATTTTTAAAAATACATGTGCTTGGAGAGAGAGGACTTTTGGAGGGAAGACTGGAATAAAAGACTTCTATATCAGAAGAACTATATCAGCTATGTTCTGGTTTATTAGTAGTATGAATTCCTATATACTGAGTTGGCAAACTATATTTCAATCTTATTTGCATATGTGCTTTAAGACCCTCAGTACATTCTCCTAGCTATAGGTTTTCTCATCTTTTTTTCATTAAGTTTAGCAGTACAGAAATTTATCAGAGAATGGCCACATTGACCAACCTGGAGAACAGCTTTTCTGCCACAATTTTTCCTGAAGACAGAGTCCCCAAAGGCAAATTCACGATCACGCAACCAGCACAAGAGGGATTCCTATTAAAAAAATAAGCATATATTTCCAATTTTTCTTAACAATCGGGCCTTGAGTTGCATTATAAATATGACAGAGGAAAAAAAAAGATTTTGGTGTATAGTATAAAAGTTGCATAATTATGTAAGAAGCAAAAACAGCAACACAGTCTGAGTCCACCTTGTTTAAACGATGCAAAGATGGCCAAAGAGCAATATAAGGATTAACAGCTCTGAAATGGGGTCGGTGGTTGCCTCCACTTTTCATAATGAAATAAGACCACAAAGTGTTTGAATGTCCTACTCCCTCTTCTCATGGAGCACACTTTTATGAAAATATAGTTCTGTTAAACATGCTCCCTGTTCATAAAGTAGGCAATGTTTACCATCATCAAATACCAAAGCAGGAAATCTCAACAAATGAAGAAATCCTGGTTGTGTTTCAAACCTTTATGCAGTCACAAATACCTTCACAATGTGCAGGGAGCACAAACATCAAATCCAGACAGTGGGGTCTGTGTTTCTTTATTAAAATCTGGAGATTGCAACAGTCGAGATGTGGTCTTGGCAAACTGCCAGCATTTGGATGTGTCACCTACCTGCATGGTCAATTTTGGACAAAAAAAGCAAATGCAGTGATTCAAATGTATTCTCAACTATAATTTTTGTGCCTAAAAAGGTGTGCCTACACAGAAGATGCCTTACCTGAGATAACAACATGAAATTTCGGAGCTTAAGAGCAGCAAACATGAATATTTACCACAAGCATAACGTGTTTAACTTGCCATTAAACTACCATCCTAAAATAGTTATTCCTGGTCCAGTGTATATTATACAATAGATTTAAAATTTCCTTAGCCAAAATGATTTGTATTTGTATCTGAGTCTTCAAAAATTATCACCTTGGACAAAGGATGAGGCTTAGCCACCCAACAGGTAGTAATCTTTATAGAAAAACCCCAGACATAGTTCCCATCTTGGTAGGCAGAGTGAAGTCAAACCCATCTGCGGATGTCAACAAAACCAGATCCTGTCCCAAAACTGATAACATAATTCTGGTTATTTGGATTTATTATTATTAATTTGTCTTGCAGCAGTGCCTTGAGACCTCCACTGAGACCACAGCCTCACTGGAGCAAAGCCTTGCAATTATCCACACACATGGAAAAGGACTGAGCTGAAAAGCAAACTAAATAACAGAGGAGGACAATGAAAGGAAGAGAGAAGCATTATCTCAGTTGAACAAATACAGAGCTGAGGCACAGGCAGATTCAAACTTGCCCAGAATGGTATCATGCAAAGATGAATCATATCTCAAGTCTCTGTCCAATAACTTAACATCCAGGCTGATACTTTCTTAAGGTGAAATCAAGATGCACAAATCTCAGAGTAGCACTAGCAGAACAAAGATGGATTTTCTGGATGACAATGACTGATAATTGCTGCTGACACTTGTTACATACTGTCAGAGGTCCCCCAGCTACACTTACACCGAGCCTCATGGCAGCTCAGCACATCTTTGAAAAAATCAGATACCGTCTATAACTCCTGGCAAACAAGCAGCTATATTGCAAGCTTCCATCATAGTTAGCACTTTTGAGAAATCCCAACCATTAAGGTTCAACAAAAAGTACAAAAGACTTGGAAAATGAAGCATCGTCTCATCTTAAAGTGACCCCTCCAGAACTGCTGGAAGACAGCACAAGCTCCGCGTAGCACACATCAGTTGTGGTTAGACAACTGAATATCTAGGGCTGGTACCTTTCAGGTATTTTACAGTAATTTAAAAGAAAGGAAAAGTAATTGATGCTTTCAGAAGAAGAGCAGTATTCATTATCCTGTTCTCATGAAGGATGACCACTGGGACATGTGAGTATGTATCACAGCATCATACAACAATAAGCATAGTGGAAAAAATCATATTATAGGTGTTTGTTTTTAATTCTGATGTGGCTGGCGTAGGCTAAAGCTAGATGCACAGTGACTTATGAAAGGCATCTGTGGCAGGCAGTCACTCCCATATCCTGACTCCTCCAAATTCCAAGCTTTGAAATTAGCACGGGCACCTTGGGGCAAGATATCATTGATAAACCATATAGCTGATGTCACAGCTTTGTATTTCTTCCCCAAATTAAAGACCAAGCACGCTGATAGAAACAAAGCTGTCAACCTCAATCTACAACATATCTCAGATTTGAAATACCCATCTGAGCCTGCTCTCCAGAAATCAGAGATGGAAAAATAAAGAAAAACTATTCAGTTACAGTGCCCTGGTGGGAAAACCAATATGACCTCCTTCCTTACTGCAGCCTCAAGAATATCCCAACTCCCTCAATCTCCTTCCCTGGCAGATCTACATACTTGTGTCTCACCATCTCTCTCCTGCCTTTTTTTCCCCTCCCCTCTTCTGTTTTGACTCGTGAATGTCACACATTTGAAACTATCTTCTTTTGGCTGCTGCCTCTTTGTGTGCATATTTGTGGTCAGCAGCAATCTCTGAACAACTACATCTGCCTGTGTAGCTGTGAAAACATGACTACATGCATTGCAGGTTGAGATTTCATTGTGCATCCCTGATTATGCATACTGAGGCAGACACCTGGTCAATGTTAAAGTATACATCCTTCTACCTTTATTTCCATCCAAAACAGCCAAACTAAGTTTATTGAAGGATTGTCTGCTGCAATCACCCCTCCAAAATGTAGCATCAATACACTCTTACGCTTCTTTCACGTCCATCATCTGACTGCCAAGATACAGGATCACACTACTGCTTATCTGTTTCTCTTCACAGTTTGGAATACTTGTATTTTCTCCAACATCTAGAAAAGAAAGAGCTGGACTAGCTCAGGAAAGACAAGATTCAGTTCTGTGTTAACCACAGTATTCCTGCATGACAATCTCCAAGTCATCAACTATGAAAATAAGGTTAGCACTATAGCTCAATGGGGTCTTCTACATGGAGGAAAAGGATAATAAAGCTTCCAGCTGGAACTGCCCCACTTCAGTCTGTTCTCTTCCCCTTCCCAGCTGTTTCACAGTATGTAGGATCAGAGAGTGCAGGATCTAGGTAGAGACTTCTATGCCACCTCTATAGGGTCTAGATGTTGTGTCCTCTATCCCTTCTCCTTCCATTGTGGCACTGAGGAAAACAGAGAGAGGAACCAGCCAGATGTTCCAGGTGGTAAGCTCAGCTTTTGAAGCAGCTAAGCAGGCCTCTGAAACCCAGGAGTGTGGGGAGTAAAACAAGGCTACCTGCAGTCATGTTTGCCTGTCTCAAATGACACTATGCAATCTATGAGATTATGCACTCATGTGTCTCATCCTAAATACTGAAGTAGCCAAAGATTTCTAATGCTGTCACCCGGTTTACTTCTTCACTCCCCAGCAGCACATTAAAAGAATGAGATCTAGCAAATCCACCGATTTTACCAGCAAACAAGTATAGTTGATGAATAATAAATGTTTTGTATTCACAAATCCATTTCTATCACTACCAATTTCCTTCTAAGATAGATGGCTTCTTGTCTCAGCTGCCCTTCAGACAAGCCCTCCGGAATGCTTTCATGTACTGAGCACTAGAGTGGGATTCAAGAGACTTGGATTCTACTTCACGTTCTTTTGCAGAGAGCCCTTTGCCTGTCTCCTTACCTTCTTGTGCCTCAGTTGTCATAGGTGTAGGAAGGACCATTTACACCTATTGCAAAGCAACTAATATGAGCCAGCTGTTACTACTATCATATGTATACACACACAGGAGAGTATAATGTAATACTATGTATAATATGCACACACACAAATTTCCAGGGAGATCTCCACCCACTGGAGAAAAAAATACAGAAAAGAATTAGTTTTCCTAGCCAAGAACAGCTCCTGATTCAGCAAAGCAGGGACCTCTGGACATTCAGACTACTCTGTACAGTTTTGATTGAACTCTCTACTGCATAGTGATTTGCGCCAGTCCTTTCTCTTGCTTCTTGCCTGCTCAGTCTCTTAGCTGTACTTGCATCTTCTTCTCAAACTTCAACATCCCTATGCTTTTTTTCTTTCCATTTAGCTGATCCCTCCTAACTCCATTCTTCATCCACCCAAAAAGCAGAGATGCCACCTTTAATTAACAAACACACTCCATTCCCTCAGGCACTGAGCCTGCACAGATTAATGTGTATATGCACAGAACCTCCAATGTGCCAGGCTAGAGCTGACAAGGCTGGACAGACACAGGGGAGGTGGCACCCTGCCTACAAGCCTTGAGACTAACATAGTACTTACCGCTGCCTTACAGATGATAAGCTTGTGTACTTTACACTTTATCTTCCTTTTGTCTGTTTGTTCTGTTAGGAATGTAAACTCCTAGTGCAGAGCCTTTCCGCAACCCTCTGTTACACAGCTCCTGTGGCAGCAGGGGTCCTTTCCTAACCAGAAGCAGCACTCTTCTTATGAGTGATAAGATTAAGGCAAATTCCAAACATTCTAAATCACAAAGGCACCAAAATTGTGAGACTGCATTGCATTAACAATCATGGGAATTTGTTTTGGAAAATAACAAGTTGGATTACTATTCTCAGGTTTAGTACCTCTGAGATGTGGCTGGACTGGATTTCCAAGTCCTGTGCTACAAACACAAGGAGGAGATCCAACTACTCTCGTTTGTTAAACCAGACCAGACCTCTTACATTGACCTACATTCCACTGAGGACCACAGGGTCAGCTCAGGAATAGCTAGTGGTACTGCAAAATGCTGAATTTCTGGGGCTGCTGAAATCAAATGCACCGAGTGTTCAGTTCCTGTCTTGGTCCAGCTACTCTGCGTTTCTGGATGCTCTCACCGCACCATCTGAGCCTGCAGAGAGCCAGGAAGGCAGCACTGCCAAGCCCCAAGCTTCTGAACCTAATGACTCAGACCCTTCTCTTCACAATCATGAGACTGGCTCAAACACTGAGTATTCCTGAACCTTTTGTTTTCTATTTGCCTTCTAATTTATTTATTTTCACATTGAAAATAAATTTTCACCTCCTCTTGACTTGTGTGCTTAACCATCTCCAGCTCAAATTCAAAGTGAAAGAGACACACAAACATGCAAGTTCCAAGTCTGTTATCAGAGGATCCATCACTTTTCATTATCTCAATCTCAGGGTGCAGAAGTGCTATTTTACCCCTGTTGTATACCAGACAAATAGGCAGCCGCATCACTCTCAGCCTACTGCCAGGCCCCCCAGGCTTCTATCCCTATTAACTCCAGCCTTTCCCTCTCATTTTTCTCCTGGCACATATTCTTCCTCTCTTTAATCCCCACAAACCTGCCCATACGTGCTCCAAGTTCAACTTTTTGGGCCTCAGGTAGCATGTACTTTCTCATGGTTTCCTTTTCACTTGCCCAGTACCTTCGCCTTTTCTGCTGTCCCTCACAAGACTAGAGTCTGCACTTTCATGTTGTCTTCTCCTCATTTTTGTTCTCCCATGGCAACTAAGCAACCACTGTTTTTCTAGCAAATGGCCTTGCCAGCACAATACAAAATGCCAGCCATTTCTGCAGTCTCTTCTTATTAAAGGAATCTGGTGGTTACCTTGGGAGAACATTTACAACACCTTAGCTGTCATGAGACGCAAGACTGAAAAAAAAATAAATAAATAAATAAGGATTTTATCAAACAAAATGTCTGTTTCATTGATGCTAGTTTAACGATCATTCACAATCCAGAAGTGCTACTTCTCATGGGGAAAGAAACATGCTCTTACCTCAAGTAGCCATAATACATTATATGAGAAATGACAGATCCCTAAAAGGAAAGACAATGATCTCAAAAATCCCATAGGAAGGATTTGGAGAAGGGGGTAGACAAACAAAACAAAACACAAAAGCCAAAATGTTCAAATTTGGGAGTAGCTACGTTTCTATGCAGGCATCTACATGATGTTTACTGTTTTTTAAATCATTTTATTGAAGTATAACTGGCAAAAAATAAACAGTTACTGAGTTAGAAGAAAATCAGCCACAATGCATTAGTTCAACAAAGGTGGAAAGACACTCAGAAACACTTCTTTGTCTTTTAAAACAACGCCACAACCATGTATTCATGTATTCCATTCGACACTTTTCAAAACCCTCAAACTCTAAACTGAGAAAGATAAAACTAAGTCAATAAAAAAACTGCTCCAATTATATGGCCGTACAAATATCCTTATTTGTATGATAGGATTTGCCAGCATAGCTGACAAAGTGGGATCACAGCATAAGCAGGCAAACCCCATTAACTTTAAACGTAGTCAGCTTGTGCAAAAACAGCCATGAAGATGCAAAATCGAACTGGTTGTACAAGTCTGAAAACAGAGTCAGATCAGTCGACTGAGCTGAAGATTTTGTCATTGCTATCTGGTGTCAAGCAATGAAACCAGGACTGTCCAGGGATGGCTTCCAGCTAAGGAAATACCTACCCATGATGTATCCGAGTGACTTTAGTGCCAGTCAGCTACTGAAATCACAGCATGTTCCTGAGCTCTCTCCATTCCACTGCTGCCCTCTCTTGCAAAAGCTTTTTTAAAATAGCAAGCAACTTCTCACCCTTTTCCTCCCCCATGTATGCTCAGATTTAGAAGGCCTTGCCCTCAACAAAGCTGGGAACTAAGGGTGGGATTCAATGGCCTAAAGATAGGTGTCTAATGCAGTCTGAAATACCCTGTGGTATCCAAGATTCTCTCACAGGCCTGGACAGATACACCACAGGATCTATGGGAGACCCTCTCCTGGAGGAGAGAGGGCCAGCTGAAGACAAGTAGCGGTACCATCGGGCTTCTTAAATAGCACCAGACACCTGTGTTTAAGCAACTGAATCCCATCCTTGGAGACCAAGAAAGATCACACCATGTATCTCATTTCTCCTGTTCCTCCCTGAGCAGAAGCATTCCTGTCAGCAACTGTCAGAGGCAGGGAAGCAGACTATGCTGAATTTCTGTCTGCTCCAGCCCTCGCTCTTACAGCCACTTGTGCTAGCTAGGTTAAAGAGAGCACAGGCATGGTTTCCATGCTGCCATCATACCTCCAGGGACAGCACAGACATATACTCAGCCCTAACCGAACAGTATGTACTCTGTGCTTCATACCTCTGAGCAACAATCACACAGTTAGTCCCATTAGCAACACTTTATGAGCAGAGCATGACATCTGCACTGAATGAGACATGGAAAAACATTTGCAATTCCTTGCAGT